>NC_044986.1:58269158-58569158 GCF_008728515.1 Papio anubis | reverse complement strand
CTGTGACGGGTACACCGGGGTGTTTAACCACTGGTTTTCTGGGAATGAGATGCAAACCCTGGCTTAGCACAGGGCCAAAGACGCTGGCAAGAGGTAAAGAAAGGGGAAGTCAGGATTCTAGGGGGGCAATGGGAAAAGGGTGGCATTTTGGATGGGAAAATGGGTAATCACACACTTCAGAGCACGCAGGCTTTTATGGGCCCAGGGGAAACCCCAGTCCACGGGGCTCATGGAACAGCCCTAAGTGACTCTGCCAGAGAAGGGCAGGCTGGCAATGACCCTGCCCCGGGGTCCCAGCTCTCCCCGCCCCCGCTCCGCTGCGTGCCAGCCCACGGGTGCCAGAGTGGATTCGTGTGCACACGAGTTCCTGCTGGTCGGGGCCGGGAAGCCGGCTCTCCCAACTCCCCGCCATGCTGCGGGCTCGGGGACCCCCTCCCCAGCCCTGGCCACCCCGGTCGGTCCCCTCCGCCGAGCCGCGGGCGCAGATAGCCGGCGGCCGCCTCTTACCCGACTTGTTGCTGCTGCTGCAGCCGCCGCCGCCGGTGCTGATGCTGCGGGAGCGAAGCGGTTTTCAGCAGAGCCGTAAATCAGACTGAGCCGGGCCGGCTCCCACCCCACGCCGCACCTCCGCGCCGGGACCGGCGGCGTCCAGGGCGGAGCGAGGCGCGGCTAGCCAGCGGGGGCGGCGCTCGCGGGCACCGGGGGCACCGCGCCGGGGGTGCGAGGGTTCCGGAACGCCGCGGCCCAGGGCTGCCACCTCCGCGGGGAACACCCTTGCTCTGCCCAGCTGGCGGGAGCATCATCTGCCCGCCCGCCACCCAGCCGGGAGCCCGATCCGACTCAGGATTACACTGACATCACTGCGAGAGATGCTGGGATCATTCCCCGGGGGAGGGAAGGGAAGACGCGTGTCAGCCTAGCAGTCGCGGCGCTTTCTGCAGGCCCTGGCAAGCTTTTTTGCACTTAGTTTAGGGGGAGCGGGAGAGTGTGGATGAGGATACAGCATAGCTGGGCATCTTCTTTGAAAATCTGCCAGTTGGAAGGCCTGGGTATTTAATTAGGACCTCTTCATCCCTAGCAGCGGGGCGAGAATGTCCCAAAATAACTAACTAACCCAGAGAGTACACTCCAGCCTTCCTAGGCAAGTGTCCTGAGGCTACGTTAACGGGCAAAACTAAATCTAGTAAAGTGCAGGGATTATGAACAAACAAAGCAACAAGATCCCCTCACCTACACCCCCATCTCTGAGGAGGATGCCCCCTTTCCCTGGAGAAAAGATTCGTCCTCCTAAAGAGAGGATGTCCTGAAGAGAAGACGGCAAATATTTCTTCTGAAGGACTCTGATGCCTCAGCTTGCTGAGTTTTCGCTTTTCTCTCTCTGTCTCTCTCTCTCTCTCTTTTTTAATCTGTTTTGGTTTGCCCCTACTGTAACTCCTGAAATGTGAAACCAAGATAAAAGTTACTTTTGGGTTTCCTTGTTCAAAGAAGATATTCTGTTCATCTGTAGACAGTTAATGCATCCTCTTGACTCCTCGGGGTGTCTTCTCAAGGCTTACTGTTACTCATTTCAACACCTGATTTTATTTTAACTGTTAAGAGCGCAACAGTTATCTTAGTTGAGATTTTGTTTTGTTTCTGACAAATGAAAACAAATGAATTGCTTTGTTTTTCACAAATGAATTATCACATCAAATGCAATGAAGATCCCAAGCTCTAGCATCAGACTTGATTCAAATCCTGGCTCTAGGGTTTGGGTCGAGTAACTAGACTTTTCTGTTCCTTCGATTCCTCGTCTACGAAATGAAGATAATCAGGACCTGCCTCTTAATATAGCGGTGGATCGAATGCGCTGATGATGATGGAGTTTTGTAAAAACGCTACCTGACCGGGACACACGCTGATAGTCAGCTGTTACCGTTGTTGCTACTTCATTTATAATAATTATTATTTCCATAAGAAAGGGGCCTGCACACCTTTAAAAAGCAGGAAGGAGAAGAGGAATTAATATGTACTAACTTCCACATAAATGGAGATAGGCTAGTGTTCTGGGGTGTGTTTGCTTTGAAAATATTATATTTCATTGAAGTTACTTTTTGACTCGCTCTCAAGACTATTCCAAGAATCAATTCATTTAGTAAAAACTTAAAGTCTGAAAGGTACACACATTGGAGTGGCAAGTTATCTCAGTCATCATGGGAGGCGCCTGCAGGTCAAGCTCTCACACCCACTGCCTTCATGGCAAAACACAGCTAAAGCGTGCTCTGGAGAGGAAAAGGTTTACGGTTCAGACTCCTCCCTTCCTTTTTTTTTTTTTTTTTGAGACAGAGTCTTGCTCTGTTGCCCAGGCTGGAGTGCAGTGGCGCGATCTCAGCTCACTGCAACTGCTGCCTCTCGGGTTCAAGTGATTATCCTGCCTCAACCTCCTTAGTAGCTGGGATTACAGGTGCCTGCCACCACCCGGCCAATTTTTGTATTTTCAGTAGAGATGGGGTTTTGCCTTGTTGGCCAGGCTGGTCTTGAACTCCTAACCTCATGTGATCTACTGGCCTCAGCCTCCCAAAGTGCTGGGATCACAGGTGTGAGCTACCGCGCCTGGCCAGCTCCTCCCATTTCTTAGACAGCTGCTACTCCTTTTTTTGTCCTAAGTTCCTCCCCTTTTAAATGAGAGAATGGAGATTTTCAAAGTCCTTTTCTCACCTTAAAAATATCATAAAATATTATCAAATAATTGTGGAGAGGTTATTCTATGCAGGGCCTAAAGCTGAGTATTGTGGGAAATTCAACTTTGGTCAACAGGCATTTAGGACCGTAAGTGGTTCTCAAAGTGTCACTTGTGTATACCACCAATTACCTCATTTAATCTTTGGACACCTGTGAGGTAGGGCGGACCTTGTGCACTCAGTTCCAGCCATCTTGGCATCCCTTTACCTAACAGCCCTGCTTCTTCCCGTCTCTGGGACCTCTTTATCAGGTAATGCCTACTCATCCCTCAGAGCTCATCCTAAGTATGCCCTCTCTGAGGAGGTCTTCCCTGACACTCCTGGACAAGGTTAGTGCATACTAGGAAAATTTATCACGACAGGATTTGTCACAGTAATTCTGTGTGCTGGGTTATGGGTGTAGTTGTCTCTCTAATATTTATGTCCACTGTTAAATTGTTAGCGATGTGAGTCAGGGACCCTGTCTGTCTTACTCTCCAATATATTCCCAGGACTTAGCACAGTGCTGATCAAAGTGCTCAAAAAATATTTGTTAAAAGAATGAATAATGAACAAATAAATCCCCTTTCTACATAGGAGGAAACAGGCCCAAAGAAGTTAAGTAACTTTCTCAAGATCACAAACGTAGAAAGCATTAGAGCCAGGATGGCAAACCCTGGGCTTTTAACTACTGTACTCATTGGCTTTCCAGTTTTTGATGAAGAAAATAAAGTTCTAGGAAGTAAAGTGACTTGCCTAAAGTCATATAAGTAATAAATAATAAAATCAGGATTAGAGTTCATGTCTTCTAACACTGATGTTTTTCTATGGCACATTATGCTGTTTTACTCTGCCCTCCAGGCACTTACAACTAGTGGGATGGGAACAAGGCATATATATATAAACTTATATATAAACATATATATGGCATATATATAAACATACATATATATGGTTAAAGGAATTAAATGGGAAGTGTCTGTAGGGCCTGACATCATGCCTGGCACATAGTAAATGTTCAATAAATGTTTGCTGAATTATTAATGATCATATCTCTCACCTGTAGAGTAATTACAATGGATCTTACTATACTAAACGTTTATGCACATATCCAGAGTTTCTCAAAGTGGGACCTATGGAGCTGGTCAAAATGCAGATGTCTGGAACCTTGACCAGGCGTGGAATCTGCAGGTGTGGATCTTGAAGATCTGCATTTTCACCTGTCTCTCCAGGAGACTCTCATGACCACTGAAGTTTGAGAAACACTCCGTTGTTACATTAACCAACGAGGCAGACATTGGCAGCCCTTTATGCACAAGACAGAATGCTGCTGGAGATGTGATGAATAGAGCTAAAGGTCATGCCACTAAGAAGCATGAGAGGTAGTAAGAATTTGAAGCTAATTCTGACTCCAAAAGCCTGAGCTCTTTCCGTCATGACTGTGAAAGGAAGGGTGGTGGAGAGGAAAAGAGATGGGCAGAAAGGAAGAATAGGTAGGAAAAGAGACAGAGGAAGAGGCAGAAAGGAAGCGAAGAAGGTGGGGAGGAAGGCCAAATGATTAATATAGAATACAGATTTCCTTGAGATGGGAAACAGCCCGTCAGGCTGGGGTGGTTGGAGAATCCCTGCTGAAAGACCTAGGAATTGAATGGAGATTTTTGAGCTGTCTTTCCTCTCCATTTATTAAATAACATTCACCCATTGTGGCCAGAAGGGCTGCCTTTCAAACACAGGTTTGAAAGGTTTGAACCAAATAGGCTGTTTAAATGTTTTGATCCATTTATTAAATATGTTGATTACATTTGCCAAAAAAACAGCCTTATGGGGACTGAACACAGACCCTCTAAGATTTGAATAAGTGCTCCAGATAAAAGGTCTGCAAGGGGAACCCAGAGTCAGATTCCTGCTACTTTTTCCATGTCTGCAGCAAACATCTGTGTGCAGAAGGAACCCCCTGGGTTGCAGAGCTAATAAGTGGCCTAAACATCAGACACAGTCCTTTGGAATCAGACAAATCATTTCTCACACAGAGTGTCAGGTAATTATGAAAATCCAGAGCTACACCACTTCCCAAGAAGGATATGATAAACTTGCTCCACACTAACTTTTAAGTACCGACTTTAAGTAACAGCTCAGTTCTCAGCTGTTAGGTTTTCCAGCTCCCTCATGCAACTAATTGCATATATGTATTCATTCTGACTTTCAACAAGTATTATGGTATGCCTACTATGTGCCAGTACAAATAACTTGCATCATTTAAGCTTCAGAGTCAGAGCTGTAATCTGGCTTTAAAGCCTTCACCAGAATACTCAACTAGAAAACTCTATTTCTATTAAATTTCGTTGTCATGGCAACCACCAAGCAACACCATGGAGAGTGCCTTAAATCCCACAGCAGTCTGTTAGCCGGAGTGAATCTGCAGGGAGTAGGGCTTCTATAGGGGCTAAAAATAGAAAACTTACAGCAAGGTAAACCCCCCACCTAGGAAGAGCAGTGTTACTTGTTCCCTTGGTGGGGTCAAACATGAACCAAATGAGAGGATGGGCTAATTTTCTACTTTACAGGTTTCTCCAGCCCAGTGCCTGAACTAAGAATGTGCAGATCCAAGATCTAATACCCTAATTAGTTGTGTGAATTTTTATTCAAGCTGGGCAACATCTCTGGGCTTCATGTCTTCATCTGTAAAAAGCAGGAGCTGGAATGAACTAAGGACTTTCCAGTACCACAATCCTAGTTGTTAGTCCAGTTAATGCATTCATCATTTCTGGCCGGACACTGTGGCTCATGCCTATAATCCCAGCACTTTGGGACTCTGGGACAGGTGGATCACTTGAGGCCGGGAGTTCGAGACCAGCCTGGTCAACATGGTGAATCTCCATCTCTACTAAAAATACAAAAATTAGCTGGGACATGGTGGTGCACAGTTGTAGTCCCAACTACTCAGGAGGCTGAGGCATGAGAATCGCTTGAGCCTGGGAGGTGGAGGTTGTGGTGAGCCAAGATCGTGCCACTGAACTCCAGCCTGGGTGATAGAGCGAGACTGTTTAAAAAAAAAAAAATTCTCATTTGTCATTTCCTTGCTAGCATGGATTGCATAGCTGGAGAAGAGGGCATGGAAGGCAGTCATGGTGGTGGTGGAGAAGTTTGTCAATAGGTAATTGGTCAAAATTGTTAGGTATTGTCTTAGTCCATTTGTGTTGCTATACCTGAGTATGGGTAATTTACAAAGAAAAGAGGTTTATTTGGCTCACGATTCTGCAGGCTGTATAAGAAGCACATCTGCTTCTGTGGAGTGACTTGAGCTACTTCCACTCATGGCAGAAGTGAACAGGAACCAACGTGTGCAGAGATCACATGATGGGCAGGTTGGAGGGGCAGAGAAGGTGCCAGATTCATAGAGTGAGAACTCACTCATTTTCTGAAGGAGGGCACCAAGTGGTTTATGAGAGATCTGCCCCATGACCCAGACACCTCCCGGTAGGCCCCACCACTGACACTAGGGATCAGATTTTAACATTTGCTGGGGCCAAACTGTATCCAAAACATAACAAATGTCAGCTCCTCTTATAATAACAACTGACAAGTATTAAGTCCTTATTATGTGCAAAGGATGATTCTCAATGGTTTCCACATGATATGCCATTTAACTTTCCTAATAAAGCTAGGAGAAAGGTGTTACTTGTATTCCTCTTTCATAAATGAGTAAACTGAGTCATAGAGAAGTAATTAGGTAATTTTTAAAGAGATAGTAAGTTATGTAGCTAGGATTTGAACCCAGCCTATCTAAATTAAGAACCTATGTGCTTTGCCATTATTCTGTTGTATCTTTAGTGCCTAGATCCTTGCCTGGCATCTTGGGGACCCTCAAAAACTAATGGTTGAACATGCAATAAATGACTGATGTTCAGAAGGTTTTCAGTGCTTATCATTTACAAATTTTAAAGCCCTTTCCTTTCTTGATAGTTTATAATGTGAAGAGAAATCTTTGGCACGCCTTCCCTAAGCAAAGTGGTTGTTGGAGAGCTAGAAAGCCTGTTGCTATGGAATAAAAGATACAGAAAAAAGATACAGTTAAAATATGAAGATTGCTAAATAATTAGTTAGAATTATGTAATTACATGAAGAATAAATTATGAAACTGATGCTCTGTCAAAATAGGGTCCGTTTTCTGGGACCAAAATACATAGGCATTTTTATTCTACTATTTTAGGTGAGAATTACATTTTTTTTAGCAGCAGAGAGTGAAAAGAGAGCCCTTGTAACTATAGGAAAGAGAAACTGAACTTGCAAATAAAATATACATAGACTTTTCTCCTGTATATAAAGAAAACACATGGTGTACACTAAATCCTAGTGAAACTGCTAACTTGACAGTATAATATGAATCATTTTTTAACATTTATACCCAAATGCAGATAACTGAATGTTAATTGGAGTAATTTTTACCCTTTATTGGCTTATAGGAATAATTTTTCTGATTACAAAAAAAGAAGTATCTTCTCCTTCACCCCCAATCAGTACAGGAGTGGTTTCCTAGTTCATTCTAAGGGATGTATTTTACTAGGCAGCTCATAGCTAAGATTTTAAGTGAGTTTAAAAGGTAGCGTCTTTGGATTATTTTTATTTTTGGGTGAAAATAAGTGGTGTTCTTCAGTCTCTACCTTCTAGTCTAACTCCTATATAACAATGAGTTGTTAGATTATTTTAAACTTTTTATTGGAAACTAACATACATACACAAAGTTTTCATATCATGAGTCCCAGTGAACTTTTACAACTGGACACACTCATGTAACCAGCATCCGGATCAAAAAACAGAGCAAGTTTCTGTTTCCCAGAACACTCCTGTGTATTGCTATCAAGTATTTACCCCTCCCCTTAAAAGTACCATCATCTTGACTTCTAATAGCATAGATTAGGGTAGATTAGGCTTGCCTCTGTGTGTTTTGAATAAATGGAATCCTATTGTATATATTCTTTTGTGTCTGACTTTTGTTCAACATTATGTTTATGAGATTCGTCCATATTGTTGTATGTAGTTGTAGTTTGTTCATTCTCATTGCTGTATAGTATTTCATTATGTGAATGTGTCCCATTTATTTATACATGATGCTAATGATGAGAATTTGGGTAGTTTCCAGTTTAGCATTATTGTGAAAATTGATAGGAAAATTAAAACTGCCAGACCATATATAAAAACAGAACACTGACCTACATTGGTAGCCCACATTCCAGTATGCTAAATCACAACTTTTATAGTAATTGGCCCCAAAGTGGCCACAAGTTGACCTTAACTATCAGTTTCCCTAATTTTTCCACCTATTTATAACTTAGGACCAACCAGAGAAAGCCAAGTATGCTTATCTAAAAGATCAAATAGTATGCCCCACTTATACTTAGCCTGCCTCCAGCTTCTCCATTTGAGCAACTTCTAGTCGGGTCATGGTCAAATTCTTCTCTTTTTTCCATTATAAAGCTTTCCTGGTCCTCACCTGCCTTTGAGTCTCAGCCAAACGCAAGTGAGGGTGGCTGACTCCCTTGCTAGAGCAAGCTCTGGATAAAGAGCCTTTGCTTCTTCTTGTCTGCATGATCTTCATTTATTTCCACACAAATATGTGTCTTTTGGTGAGCATTTGTACATATATCTGTGGTGTATATACCCAGGAGTGAAATTGCTAGGTCATAAAATGTGCATATATTTAATTTTGGTAGATGATGCCTAATAGTATTCAAAAATGTTATTATACCAATTTTCAAACCTACCAGCAATATATAAGAACTCCAAATGCTGCATAATCTCTAAAATTCTTGACACTTTCTGACTTTAATTTAGCATTCTTATAGGTGAGCAGTAGTATCTCACTGTGGTTTAATTTATGTGGTCTTGATGGCTAATGAAGTGGAAGCCACTTTTCACATGTGTTTTTGATGTTTGCATATCCTCTAGTAAAGTGTTCAGATCCTTTATTTTTTCTCTTGTTGTCTATATTATTTCTATTGATTAACATTTTCTATGTATTCTATATAGGAGTCCTTTGTCAGATATACATATGGGAATCCTCCCTTTAAGGTTAGTGCCTTTTATATCTTGTTTAAGAAACCCTTACCTACTCCAAGGTCATGAAGTTGTCTTCCTGTTTCTCCTCTAAAAGCTTTATTGTTTTATTTTTCATATTTATATCTGTAATCCATATGGAATTTTGAGCAATGGTATAGAAAGGGGTCCAGATACATTTTTCTCATATATCTCATTAATTTAGCAATGTTTATTGAAAATAGGATTCTTTCACCCACTGTATTGTGGCCTTCATCTTGAATTAGGTGACCATGCAGGCGTGCATTCTCTAATATAGGGTGTTGGTTAGAATACCCTTGGCCCTTTGAATTTCCATATAAATTTTAGAATCAGTCTGTCAACTTCTGCCAAAAAAGAAAAGAAAAGAAAATCCTGATAGGGTTTGGACTGGGATAGTGTTGAGTTTATAGATTGATTTGGGAAGAATTGATGGCTTTACAGTATTGAGTTTCTAAATATTAAAAGTTTATGTCTAAGTTTAGTTTTTCTCAAGGATTTTTATAATTTTCAGTGTTGGGGTATTGAAAATCTTTTGATAGAATTGTTCCTACATAGTTTATATTTTGATGATATTATAAATAGCATGTTATAAAATATAATTTTCTATTTGTGGATGGTATGTAGAAATATAACTGATTTTTAAATAATGAAATTGTATTAAGCAACATTGTTGATTCAATTATTAGACCAAATAGTTTATTCTTTTGAATATTCTTGGCATATGCTAATTATGTCTACAAATAATGACAACTTTATTGCTTCCTTTCAAATCCTAATTTAAAAAAAAAAATACTGCAATGGCTGGGACGTCCAGTAAAATGTTGAATGTAAGTAGCAATAGCTGGCATCCCTGACTCATTCACAATCTTAGAAGTAACATTTTCAGTATTTCACCCTGTATATGATGTTTGCTATTGGGTTTTTATAATGTTCTTTATTTGTTTAAGAAAGTTCCGCTTATTCCTGGTTTGCCAAGAGTTTTTCAAAATATATTAAGCAGAGGGAGGGGCAAATTTTGTCAATTAATTTCTCTGCATCTATCAAGATGTTCATATAACTTTTCTCCTTTTTTATTTTAAAGTGATTGTGTTAGTTTATTTTATTTTATTTTATTTTATTTTTATTTTTATTTTTATTTTTATTTTTATTTTGAGATGGAGTATCACTCTGTCGCCCAGGCCGGAGTGCAGTGGCGCCATCTCCGCTCACTGCAAGCTCCGCCTCCCAGGGTTCCCGCCATTCTCCTGGCTCAGCCTCCCGAGTAGCTGGGACTACAGGCGCCCGCCACCACGCCCAGCTAATTTTTGTGTTTTTAGTAGAGACGGGGTTTCACTGTGTTAGCCAGGATGCTCTGGATCTCCTGACCTTGTGATCCACCCAGCTCAGCCTCCCAAAGTGCTGGGATTACAGGTGTGAGCCACCACGCCCGGCCCATGATTGTGTTAATTTTTCAATGTCAAACCAATATTGTGTTCCAAAGAGAAGTCTGGTGTATATAATATACATACATACACACACACACACACACACAAAAAAAATATCCAGATTCAGTAGTTTAATATTTTGATAAAGATTCTTACACTATGTTTATGTGAGATTTGTCTGTAATTCTCTTTCTTAGAATATACTTGTCAGGGCCGGGTGCGGTGGCTCAAGCCTGTAATCCCAGCACTTTGGGAGGCCGAGACGGGCGGATCATGAGGTCAGGAGATCAAGACCATCCTGGCTAATACGGTGAAACCCCGTCTCTACTAAAAAATACAAAAAACTAGCCGGGCGAAGTGGCGGGTGCCTGTAGTCCCAGCTACTCGGGAGGCTGAGGCAGGAGAATGGCGTGAACCCGAGAGGAGGAGTTTGCAGTGAGCTGAGATCCGGCCACTGCACTCCAGCCTGGGTGACAGAGCAAGACTCCATCTCAAAAAAAAAAAAAAAAAAAAAAAAAGACTATACTTGTCAGGTTTTGGAATTGTGCTTGTACTCGTCTCATAAAAGATACATGAGAGAAACAGTTGTCTCTGTTTTATGGAAGGGTTTATGCAAGATTTGTGTTATTACTTCTTTAAATTTTATGCAAGATTTGCATTGTTACTTCTTTAAATGTTCACAAGAATTTACCAGTAAAGTCATTGTGACTCTAGAGTTTTCCTTAGGGGAGATTTTTAAATAGTGGATTAAATATCTTTAATAGATACTGAGTTATTCAGATTTTCTACTGCTCACAGCTTTGGTAAGTTGTATTTTTCTGGGAATTCATTTGTGTCACCCAAATTGTCAAATTAATTGGTGCTAAATTAAAATATTATTTTATTATCTTTCTTTTCTCTATTGGATCTGCACTAATGTCCCTTATTTATTCCCGATAATGGTAATTTGTGCCATGTTCCCTTTTTCTTAAGCAGTCTTGCTCTGGGCTTATACATTTTATTAATCCTTACAAATACTCAACTGTCGGTATTGCTGATATTATTAATTATATGTTTGTTTTGCCTTTCACTGATTTCTGCTTTAACTTTATTTTTTCTTTTCTCTACTGCCCTTAAATTTAATTTGTTTCTCTTTTTTTTAGCTTCTTGAGTTTGAAAGTTAAATGATTAACTTCTGTCTGTCTTCTTTCCTAATACATGCATTTAAAGCAGTGTATTTCTGCTTATGCACAGCTTTAGCTGAATCCCGAAATTTTTTATATGTTGTATCTTCATTATGATTTAGTCAAAATTTTTCTAATTTCCATTTTTATTTATTTATGTATCGATGGTTTATTTGAAAGTTTATTGTTTAATTATCAAACAGTTGGCGTCATTCTAGTTACTTTTTGTTATTTTTTCTGCCTTGATGCTGTTTTGGAAAGATAGCACACTGTGAATGATTCTAATTTTTTCAAATTTACTAAGTCTTTTATTAAGATTTTGGCAAAAGATCTATTTGCACTTGAGAAGAAGGTTCATTGTTTGATGCAGTATTTTGTATAAGCCAAATTGCTCAATCGTGTTGTTTTATGTTTCTAGATTTTTTTCTAGACTATTTTATGAGCTTCTTTTAATTCAGCCAATTTTTGCCTTAACATTTATCTTAGTTTGGGCTGCCATAACAAAATATGATAAAGTGTGTAACTTATTAATAACAAATGTATTTCTCATAGTTCTGTATATGGGAAGTTCAAGATCAAGGCACTTACAGATTTGGTGTCTGCTAAGGGCCCACTTCCTCATAAATAACACCTTTTTTCTCTGTCCTCATATGATGGAAGTGGCAAAGGGGCTCTCTGGGCCTCTTTCACAAGGGCACTAACATCATTCATGAGGGCTCTGCTTTTATGAACTAATCACCTCTGTAAGGCCTCACCCCCAACTATCACATTTGTGATTAGGTTTCCACAAATAAATTTTAGGGGGGAAATAAACATTTCAACGATAGTAATATTTGAAGCTCTGTTATGAAGTTTATAGAGATTTGGGATGTGATTGCCTCCTGCTAAAATGGCCCTTTTATGTTTATGAAATCTCCATCTCCATAGTAATTATTTTTGCATTAAATCTACTTTGTCTGATTTTGGTGATGTTCATCAACCTATGACGAGATGACATACTGAGAAACCCATTCTAACTTGAAAATTGATATTTTGATTTGATAATCAAAAATGCATTTAATGCATCTAACCTACTGAACTTCATGGCTTAGCCAGGCCTGCCTTAAACATGTTCAGAACACTTACATTAGCCTGCAGTTGGGCAAAATCATCTGGCAGCACAGAACACTGTAGGGTATGGTTATCTACTCTTGTGACCATATGGCTGACTGGGAGCTGCAGCTCACTGCTGCTGCCCAGCATCGCAAGGGTTTCATACTGCATATCACTAGCCCAGGAAAACATCAAAATTCAAAATACAGTTTCTACTGAATGTTTATAACTTTTCCACCATTGTAAAGTGAAAAAAAAAAAAAAGCTCAACCATCATCTTCAGGAACTGTCTATATAGGCACACCATCTTCCTTTTGTATTTGCATGGTGTATTAGTCAAGGTTCTCTAGAGAGATATCCCACCATTCTATGAAACCAGCTCCTTCCGGATGATAGGAGACATGGTAAGAATAGTGAATTCCATGAGCATAAGCCCATTTTTGTACTTCTTTGTCTGTGAAGTGAGTTCCTTGATCAGAAGCAACAGGATGTAGAATATTATAACAGTAGATAAGGCATTCAGTAAGTCCATGGATGATAGTTTTGGCAGAAGCATCATGTGCCACACAGCATACATAGAAACATATGAAAGGGGATCTATTAGGGGAATTGGCTCACATGATTATGGAAGCTGAGAAGTTCTATGACAGGCTGTCTGTAAGCTGGAGACCCAGGATACCAGTAACATGGCTCTATCCAAGTCTAGAAGTCTCAGAACCAGGGACGCTTATGGTGTAATTTTCAGGCCAAGGCAAAGGACCTGAGAACCTGGCAAGCAGCTGATGTAAGTTGTGCAGTCTTAAGGCCAGAGAGCCTGCAGTTCTGATATCCAAGGGCAGGAGGAGGAGAGTGTCCCAGCTCCAGGAAAAAGATTAAGGAAATTCCGTCCTTTCCTTTTTTGTTCTATCCAGGCCCCCAGCTGATTGGATGGTGCACGTACACGCAGCCACTTTGAGGGCAGATCTTCCCTACTCAGACCACGGAGTCACATGGCAGTCTCCTCTGGAAACACCCTCACAGACACACCCAGAAGTGATGATTTACCAGTTCTCTAGGTATTCCCTAATACAGTCAAGTTGACATCTAAAATAAACCATGACAAGTCCAGCATTTGTTAACTTGGTAGCCATATGCATACCCTTGAACCATACTTAATCTGCGAATAAGGATAATAAAAAGGAATAATTCCACCTAACATGATAAAATCATCCTATGTACAACCATAAATGCACTAATCCCTGCCCAGAAGAGGAGGTAAAGTCCTTGGATGATGTTTACTTTTCTCCTGATGTAACTTAAATACTACTATGTAAAATTAACAATACTTAAAGACTTACGTAAAGTTAATATATCTTATGTTACATGAAAAAGGAATAAGAAAGGAATGAAAACATGTATTTGCTTAATATGTGTATAATATACACAAAGATATTCTTAGCAAAATAAGGAGAAAATACTCATGACAGTTATAGTCCTTGTTCCTGTAACTTGTCACATGGTCATAGCTGGTTTTGATAACTACCTTCTTTTACTATCCCTTCTGTATTCCCTTTGCCTTCAGCAAGTTCCTCAGCTGGTTGTGGATATTTACGTGGTGAGGTGACACAAACCTTTGTTCCTGAAGGGCCTGGACCATTTATAGTTCTGCCTGTATTGGGTTGCTGTAATTTCCCATTCACCTTAATCACAGGGCATAATAGTAATTAAGAGATGCCCTAAAGGATCTCCTATATCCCACCCTTCCTTACCTTCCTAGAGGTAAGGACTACTAATTTACCCTTGGTAGTCTGGATCATTCCTCTAGCCAACATTGTAACTCCCTTAGCCTGTTGACTCAGTCATGAGGAGGTCAAGGTTGCTTGGTGGTAGTCTAAACTTCCAGTTCACTGAAATCAGTGTTGTGTCTCCTGGTGTCAGCATTCCTCTCTCTGGAACTAAGATCTGTAGACCAGCAGAGCATAAAGTCATGGGAACAGGGAGCAAATATTTTGCCACTGGGTCACTGGGGGTAATGGTGAGTGGTGCCATTCCCATTTTCACCCCTTGATTCTTAGGCCCATGAATCTTGGCTGTGGGAGAAACTGTACCATATAGTGAATGCTGACTTGGGGAATACACACCCTTCTGGAGAACTTTGCCTGAGCCCTGCCAAATATTATAACCTAGCTGGCACTGTAACTGTGACATCAAAAGACCATCCTACTTTTCTGTGAAGCCAGCTACTTCAGGATGATGGGGAACATGGTAAGAACAGTGAGTCCTATGAGTATGAGCCTTTTCTGCATTTCTTTGTCTATGAAGTGTTCCTTCATCAGAAGCAGTGCTCTCTCTGTGGAATACCATAAAAGTAGATAAGGCATTCACAGATGGTAGTTTCAGCAGAAGCACTGTGTGCAGGGAAGGCAAATCTATGTCCAGAGTAACTGTCTATTCCAGTAAGCACAAAATGCTTCCCCCCACGATGGAAGCAGTTCAATGTAATCAACCTGCTACCAGAGGGCTGACTGATTACCCCAGGAAATGATGCCATATTGGAGACTCAGTATTGGTCTCTGCTGTTAGACTAAGCTCTCACAGGTGGCAATAGCCAAGTTGGCCTTAGTGAATGGAAATCACTTTGCTGAACCCATGCTGATATGGTTTAGCTCTATGTCCCCACCCAAATCTCACCTTGAATTGTAATAATGGTCACATGTCATGGGAGGGACCCAGTGGGAGGTAATTGAATCACGGGGATGAGTTTTCCCCATGCTGTTCTCATGATAGTGAATAAGTCTAACAAGATCTGATGTCTAACAAGATCTTTATAAAGGGGAATTCCCCTGCACATGCTCCCTCTTGCCTGCCTCCATGTAGGACAGATGTGCCTTTGCTTCTCCTTTGCCTTCTGCCATGATTGTGAGGCCTCCCCAGCCATGTAGAAATGTGTGTCCACTAAACCTCTTTTCTTTGTAAATTACCCAGTTTCTGGTATGTCTCTATTAGCAGCATGAGAACAGACTAATACACATGCATAACCTCCATCCCTGCCACCATGGCCACTTTGTTCATAGGTCCACTGTGTTATGACAGGAGTGACTGAGGAAAGAGATTGACTAGTATCTACAGAATGGATCATCCTATTCACCTGATAATTAAAGACCTCTGCTAAGAAGGTGAGCATTCACATAGGACACAAATATCCCCAAATCTTTTGCCCACTCAGATCTAGCCCTATATGTCTTCTTACCGATTTTCCAATCCCCTTCCTTTCAAGTCCCTGACCAACTGGCAAAACTATTGGCTACAACCTGTGTGTCAATATATAATTGCATATATGGCCATTTCTGCTTTCAAACAAAGTGTACAATCAGGTGAAGTTCTGCCCATTGAGAAGAATTTTCTTCACCACTTTTCTTCAGAGATGTCCCAGAGAGGGGATGTAGTGCTACAGCTGTCCCTTCTCGGGTGGTAACTGCATATCATGCAGGACTGTCTATAAACCAGACCCTGGTCTTCTCCTCCTCTGTCAGCTGATCACAAGGTACTTCCCAGGAGGACATGGGCGTAGACTGGGAGAGAAAAGGCTGTGTAGTAAGAATAGAAACCATGAGCTTTTGGGCCACTTCTTCATGTAACATACTTGTGCCTTCAGAACCTGCTCAGGCCCCATCACATACATACAACTTCAATTTGATGATAGAGTGCTGCTGTGCACACCTAACTTTATGGTTTGGTGGGTCAGATAACACCCAGATAGGTAGCTCTGGTCATGTAGTAACTTGATAACTCATGTTCAAGCATTCTGCTTCTTCTGAAGTACAGTGGCAGGCCAAGAGCTGTCTCTCAACAGGAGAGTAGTTATCTGGGATGATGCCAGGGGCTTGCTCCAAAATGACTAAAGGCCTCCACTACAGTTTACCTATAGGGGTCTGCCAAAGGCTTCAGACAGCATCCCTGTCTGCCACTGACACCTCAAGTACCATTGGATCTACTGGATCATCTGGCCCAAGTGGCAGAGCAGCTTGCATAGCAGCTTGGAGCTCCTGCTGCTCCAGGAGGCTGCAGAGCCTTCTCCTGGAGTTCCACTCCAAACTTGCAGCTTTTTTAGTCACTCAATAGATAGGCCAGCATAATGCATCCAAATAAGAAATGTATTGCTTCCAAAATCCAAATAAGCCGACTAGGATTGTGCTTCTTTCTTTGTTTTAGGAGGTGCCAGATGAAACAACTTAACCTTCACCTTAGAAGGGATATTTTGACATGCTCCACACCACTGGACCCTAGAAATTTTACTGAAGTAAAAGGCGCCTGAATTTTAGTAGAATTAATTTCCCATGGTCTGACACACAAATATGTTACCAGTAAGTCCAGAGTAGTTGCTAGTTCATGCTCACTACTAGGTCCAATCAGCATAGTGTCATCAATGTAATGGACCAGTGTGATACCTTGTGGAAAGGAAATGCAACCAAGATCCTTGCCAACTAAATTATGACATAAGACTAGAGAGTTGATATACCCCCTTAGTCTGACAGTGAAGGTGTATTGCTGGCCTTGCCAAATGAAAGCAAACTGCTTCTGATGAGCCTTATGGACAGGTATGGATAAAAACACATTTACAAGATCAATAGCTGCATACTATTGTTACCAAGAGAAGTGTTAATTGGCTTAAGCAATGAAACCACATCTGGTAGAGCAACTGCAATTGAAGTCACTGCTTGGCTAAGCTTATGATAATTCGCTGTCATTCTCCAGAATTCATCTGTCTTTACACAAGCCAAATAGGAGAGTCGAATGGGGATGAATATGCCGCCTTTGCATATTTCCTGTTCTCAACAACTTTATGCTCTGCTGGTCTACAGGTCCTAGTTCCAGAGGGAGGAAGGCTGCCACAAGGAGACACAATGATTCCATTAAACTGGAAGTTAAGACTGTCATCCAGCCCCTTTGGGCTCCTGATGCCTCTGAGTCAGCTGGCTAAGAAGGGAATTATGGAATTATGGAATTACGAATTGTGGTAGTCTGGAGTGATTGATCCGGACTACCAAGGAGAAATTGGACTATTACTCCACACTAGAAGTAAAGAAAGTATGCCTGGAATACAAGAGATCTCTTAGGGCATCTCTTAGTACTACCATGGCTTGTAATTAAGGTTGATGGGAAATTACCTAAAATTAACCATCACACATGACATTTTTTTCGTTCTTTTATTGTCTACTTTTCTGTGTCTTTATATTTAAAGCAAGACTTGTGATCACAATATAGTTGTTATTGTTTAATCCAATCTGACCACCATAAGACTTTACTCAGTGTATTTAGATCATTTACAATTAATGTAATTACGGACATTATTAAGTTTATATATACATTTTTGCTATTCATTTTCTATTGGGATCATGTGTTTTTATGCTTCTTTTTCTATTTTTCTTTCCCTTTTTAGAATGAAAACTTTTTAAATGATTATTTTATTTACATTTTCTATTATCTTGTAATCATATGTCATTAACTATTTATGCAGTTCTCCTAGATACAAAATATATAGCCTTGACTTATAATAAACTATTACAAATTGTTACCTTTACTATTACCTATCTGCCACTTTTGTGAAATTGTTCTACACATAATTTAAACCTCAGATCACATATGACTATTGTTTTATATAATTAATGATCATTTATATTTACCATTTAGTTCCTCTTTCTGGTGTTCTTTATTCCCTTCCTTCATTTTTGTCTCTCTATTTGGGAATGTTTTCTTTCTGGTTGAAGATATTTATTTAATTTACTTTTAGTGAGGACCTTATATCAAAATATCCCTTAATTTTGTTTGTCTGAAAATATGCATATTTTCCTGTCATTGGTAAAAGATATTTTTTTACTGAATATGGAATTTGAAATTAGTAACCATTTTATTTTAGTTTCCAAAGATTTCATCAATTTTCTTCTAACTTTCATTGTGTAGAGGTTGCTGTGGTATACCACAAAGACTGTCTTTCAAGTATACAGTACTTACTCCTTCTCTTGCCAAGAATATTGCATTCTGATAGCCCAGAGCTTGTTCCCTTCCTAAGAACCACCATTGGATTAATATAATGGCTTGCTCAAGGTTGGGGCAACTCTCCAGGGAGAATCCACATTCAATGACTGCTTGATGTAGGTATATAAAATTTGTCCTTAATTCAGGACACATCTGAAAAGCTTTTGCAGTTTTGGAGTTCTCCAGGGGTTTGGCTGGGGTCACTGTTAAACTTTTCCTTCTGCCTAATGCTGGTTTCTTCTTTCCCTCACAGGTATTGTCCCTGCTGACAAGTCCAAATACATTTCTGCATACAAACCCTTATCTGTATTTCCCATCCCCTAATATTGTCCCCATTGATCCTCATCTCTTTGTACTCATAACCTGGTATAGTTCCTTTCACATTGAATTAGAGTGGACTTGTGTAAATATAGATTCTACAGAAGTGGTGGTGTTTAACTTCTGAAGATCATAAATGATGTTGCAGCATCCCATTTTCTCTAGGATTTCTCACTGTGAGAGAAGTGAGCCACCAGATAGAGAGGACACTCAAACAGCCTCATGCAGAGGCCACTATAGAAAGGATAAAATAGCCAGCACCAACTTGCCAGCTTTGTAAGAGAGCCTTTATAACCAAATCCACAGCCCCAGTCAAGTCTTCAGATGACTGTAGCTCTAGCCTACATCTGGCTGCAATCTCAGGTGAGACCCTGAGCCACAGTATACCAACCATGTTGAAAATGAATCCCTAACCCACAGAAACCAATAAGAATAAAAAATTATTTTTGTTGTTTTGATCCAATATGCTTTGGGATGACTTTTTTGTTTTGTTTTGCACAACAGTAGATAAATACAGATTTTGATAATTGAAAATGAGGTGCCAACATCACAAAAACCTAAAAATATGGTGATAGTTTGGTGGGAAGAGCTGAAAAGACTGTGAGGAAGTTATTAGTGGAACCTAAATGTCATTTGGGACATTTAATGGAAACTGCATGTTGTTCATTGAGGATATAAGATGAGAAATTAAATAAAAGTGAAGAAAATGTTATTGCAAGCTGAAAAAAAGAGGACGTATTATTGACTGATGGGAAGCTTATTTGTATTGTTGAGTGGGGTAAAATGGAAAATTTTAAATATGCTCAATGAACTGGAAGAATTCGCTAAGAAGATATCAACACAGAGTGTTAAATGTATTGCCTGTCTTCTACTTGCTGCTCATAGTAAAATAGAAGAGCAGAAAGAAAAGCTAAAGGAAGAACTGTGAAGAAATTAAAATTGCAGAACATGTTGGGTTTGAAATTAAAATTGTTTCTTATTCCAAGATTTACAGATGGAAAACAATGCTAAAATTAAGAAATGACTTTTAGGCATATATCAATCTAGGGCACGCTCAGGAAAAACATGATCTAAAGATGAAGCAGATGGTATGACTGTAAAATCTTTTGTTCAGAGTGTAAAGAAACCTAAAGCGATGTCTCAGGGAACTGTTTAGTAAGATAAAAAGTCCTATAAGAATTTGAAGGATGCTCTTTGCAGATCTTTGTTAAATGTTGAGGCTTCTAAGCATCTTGGAGACGTTTACTTCAGTAGCCCCAGAGGAAGCCTAAGGTTCAGGCGGGCTTCCAGTAAAGACATTGTGGGTGTGGCTCATCTCTAATGGAGTAAATGCTAATAAGATCCATAGGAGACCCACAAAATTTTAAAAAGTTGTGCTAATGGGAACAGTACATGAACTAAAAGGTATCAAGACAGCACAAAATGGCAAGAGGTGTTTAGACCCCAAATTTCTAGTGTCAAGAAAAAGGCTGAGATAAACTACTCAGCTGTAAATATGTATTATCATTTGTGGAATAGGAAAGATGATTTAGAGGTGGAACTGAACTAAGAATCCACAGTGTAGGCCTAAAGTGCCATAGAGAATCATTTCTAGGCAGTAATAGGTTTGAGTCTTAATAAATGAATTGGCAACATGTGCCCAGGTCGATTTCAATATTTCTATGTGCCAGTGAGTCCTGTCTGCCTCTCATTTCCTCCTTTTTTAATGGAAGGGTCCATAGTGGTTATCTTATGCCTGCCTTACCATTGTAATTTGGATATTTGGGAGTATAAAACTTGCCTCTTTTGTTTACAGTTGTTCAGATCAAGGGAAACTACTCTAAGAGGCTACACTTGAGGAACAACAACCAAGGAGCTTCAACTGCATCTGGGCTTCAGGGTAATGCTGTTGATGATGAGACTCTGGGCCTTAGGGTAATGCTATTATATGATAAGTCTTTTGAGATACTTAAGAGGGAGTGAGTTTATTTTGTGTGATGGAAGGATATGAATCATTGAGGATCAAAGAGCAGAGTGTCATAGTCAGCCTACACTGCTCTTTGTTATTCATGCTGTTGGTTAGCACCCTCCCACATGGAATCAAAGCTGATCCACACGGCCAATAGAACACTGGATTTGATTGTGTATGGCTTCTTAGATTATAAAAAGCATTGCAAATTTTTCTTAATTTCTTGGATCATTCTCTATGGTGGAAGCTAGCTGCCATGTCATGAGGACACATAAGGAAGCCTATCCCAAGACCCACATGGACAGGGACCAATAGCTAGCATTAACTTGCTAGCTGATATGATTTGGGGGCTGTGTACCCACCCAAATCTCATCTCGAATTCCCAAGTGTTGTGGGAGGGACCCGGTGGGTGGTAATTGAATCATAGAGGCAAGTCTTTCCCCCTAAGGTGACTCTTGTTACATTTTAACAAAGAGACTGGCAGTATTTGGCCCTGTGCTAGAGATTTGTGGAACTTGGAACTTGAGAGAGATGATTTAGGGTATTTGGTGGAAGAAATTTCTAAGCAGCAAAGCATTTAAGAGGTGACTTGGGTGCTATTAAAGGCATTCAATTTTATAAGGGAAGCAGAGTATAAAAGTTTGGAAAATTTGCAGCCTGACAATGCAATAGAAAAGAAAATCCCATTTTCTGAGGTAAAATTCAACTGGCTGCAGAAATGTGCATAAGTAACTAGGAACCTAATGTTAATCTCCAAGACAATGGAGAAAATGTCTCCAAGACATGTCAGAAGTCTTCACAGCAGCTCTTCCCATTACAGACCCAGAGGACTAGGAAGAAAATGTGGTTTTGTGAGCCAGGCCCTGGGTCCCCGTCCTGTGTGCAGCTTAGGGACTTGGTGCCTTACATCTCAGTCACCCCAGTCATGGCTGAAAGGAAACAATGTAGAGCTTGGGTTGTGGCTTCAGAGGGTGCAAGCCCCAAGTCTTGGCAACTTCCACATGGTGTTGAGCCTGTGAGTGCACAGAAGTCAAGAACTGAGGTTTGGGAACCTCTGCCTAGATTTCAGAGGATGTATGGGAATGCCTGGATGCCCAGGCAGAAATGTGCTGCAGGGGCAGGGCCCTCATGGAGAACCTCTGCTAGGGAGGGAAGGGAATTGTGGGGTTGGAGCCTCCCCACAGAGTCCCTACTCGGGAGCCTCCACACAGAGTCCCTACTCGGGCACACTTAGTAGAGCTATGAGAAGAGGGCCACGGCCTTCCAGACCCCAGAATGGTAGATCCACCAACAGCTTGCACCATGTGCCTGGAAAAGCCACAGACACTCAACACCAGCCAGTGAAAGCAGCCAGGAGGAAAGCCGTACCCTGCAAAGCCACAGAAGCGGAGCTGCCCAAGACCACCTCTTGCATCAGCATGACCCTAATGTGAGACATGGAGTCAAAGGAGATCATTTTGGAACTTTAAGATTTTACTCCCCTGCTGGATTTCAGACTTGCATGGGGCCCATAGCCCCTTTGTTTTGCCCAATTTCTCCCATTTGGAATGGCTAATGCCTGTACCCCCCACCCCCTGCCCACTGTACCTAGAAAGTAACTAACCTGCTTTTGATTTTACAGGCTCATTGGTGGAAGGGACTTGGCTTTTCTCAGATGAGACTTTGGACTGTGGACTTTTGAGTTAATGCTGAAATGAGTTAAGACTTTAGGGGACTGTTGGGAAGGCATGATTGGTTTTGAAATGTGAGGACAAGGATGTAAGATTTGGGAGGGGCCAAAGGTAGAATGATATGATTTGACTGTGTCCCCACCCAAATCTCATCTTGAGTTCCCACATGTTGTGGGAGGGACCCAGGGGGAGGTAATTGAATCATGGGGGCAAGTCTTTCCCATGCTGTTCTCATGATAGTGAATAAGTATCCAGATCTGATGGGTTTTAAAAGAGGAGTTCCCCTGCACAAGCTCCCTCTCTCTGCCTGCTACCATCCAGGTAAGATGTAACTTGCTCCTCCTTGCCTTCTGCCATGATTGGGCAGCTTCCACAGCCACATGGAACTGTAAATCCCATTAAACCTCTTTCTTTTGTAAATTGCCCAGTCTTGGGTATGTCTTTATCAGCAGCATAAAAATGGACTAGTACACTAGCCAAGTGACTTAAGAACCTTGGAGGTGAATCTTTGAGCACCAGCTGAATTCAGACTGTTAAATGACTGCAGACTCAGTCAACATCTAACTGCAGCTCTATAAAATAGCCTGAACCATAACCCAATCAAGCTGCTTTTAAATTCCTGCAGTTTCCACAGAAACCATGAGAGATAATACATTATTGTTGTCAACTTAAGCCGTTACATTTTGGAGTGATATGTTATGAAGCAATAATAGCTAATACACCATCACAGATTCTATTTCCATTTGTATGTGTTAGACCTTTTGGGCATTTCTCACGTCTACTCTATTTTCTCCACTCTTTCTTCTCTGTTTACTTCAATGTGGTTATTTTCCAGTGACCTGTCTTAGAGTTCCCTATCCCCATATTCTGTTTTTTCAATTGCTATTAAACTTATGCATTTACTTCTTTATTTTTTTCCTCATTTTTAGAGATGGGATCTTGCTATATTGCTCAGGCTGGAGTGCAGTGGCTATTCACAGGTGCCATCCCACTACTTATCAGCTTGGGAGTTTTGACCTACTCCATTTCCAACCTGGGCTGGTTTATCTCACCTTGTGCAACTAGGTGGTCCGCCACTCCTGGGGGGTCACCATACTGATGCCAAACTTAGTGCAGAAACTCAACTGTCATAACGCTACAGCCAAGAACTCCTGGACTCAGGTGACCCTCCTGCCTCAGGTGAGACTGGAAGATATTTTCACTCCAGTTATCCAGAGTGGAAAGACACCAAAATAAGTGTAGACCCTAAAATGATCACGTCTTAGTAGTAGGTCTAAATAAGCCCCAGAGTAAAGGCTGCTCAGCCCACTCTAACCAATTTTTAAATAAAGATCAAAACAACCAAGCTGATGTACAAGTAATTTAACCAACTGCCAAAATAAAATTCAACACTTTAAAGAAAGACAAGGAAGTCCAGACACTTGACAATTTAACACCACAATATCCAGCAGTAATTTAACACTTTCTAGACATACAAAGAAACAGAAAAATGTGTATAACTACAGGAATATTCAGTCAGTGGAAACAGATTTGGAAAAAAGAGATGATAAGATTAGCAGATTAAAAACTTAAGACCTTAAAAGTATATGCTCAAGGATTTAAAATATGAACTTGATGAGGAGAGAAACAGAATTTATAAAAATTAACCAAATGTAATTTTAGACTTGAAAAATGCATATGTAAAATAAAAACTCAACTTATTAGCTGATTAGGCACTCCAGCAAAAAAGAGATCAGTGAACTTGAAGATACAGCAATAGAAAATATACAAATATATAGATGGGGGAAAAGTATTAATATTGAAGAAGAATGAGCAGAGTATCAGTGATCTGTGGAACAGTATCTACCAGACAAACATTTATGTAATTGGAATCCCAGAAGAAGAAGAGAAAACGAAGTGAGACACTTGAAAAAGTAATGTTGAGGGTGGCCACGGTGGCTCATGCCTGTAATACCAGCACTTTGGGAGGACGAGGCCAGTAGATTACCTAAGGTCACAAGTTCAAGACAAGGCTGGACAACATGGTGAAACCCTGTCTCTACTGAAAATACAAAAATTAGCTGGGCATGGTGGCAGGCATCTGTAATCCCAGCTACTCAGGAGGCTGAGGCAGGAGAATTGCTCAAATCCAGGAGGTGGAGGTTGCAGTGAGCCGACATTGCGCCGTTGCACTCCAGCCTGGGAGACAAGAGTGAAACTCCATTTCAAAAAAAGAAAAAAAAGTAATGGTTGAAACTGTTCCACATTTGACAAAAAAAATTTTAAATCCACAGATCCAAGATCTGTTTGCAGAGTGAGCTTGGATCAGATTAAATGAAGACAATAAACCCAAGAGAAGGAACACAAAGAAAATCAAACCACAATATCTCATCATTGCTACAAGTTATCAATTTATTGCCTCTTGAAAACAAATTTATTCTTCACTATGTGCTCTGTTATAATGAATTGGACTCTCTATAATTATTTCTCCTATACAGTGAGCGTAATATTAAGTTTTGTCAGTGCTAGATGCGGGAGGGATATTGCAAGTTAAAAGGGTGCTTCTCTTTCCGGTCCAATTTGCTGCTGTTTTGTTTCTTCTTATTCTTGTACAGCAAATATATGTGTGCAAAGTATATTTCTGTCAACTGAACATATGTGAGGAAACATCTTCGTGGCACACTGTCCCTGCTGCAAGAGAGGGCACATAGTGCCTCAGTGACCTTGCAGCTCTGGCCTGAATCTGGTGACCACCTCACTGAAGTCCTCCAAAGTATACAATGCAATTAAATACTCATGCTAGAAGTGGCATCCCAACTCCCTATGCATGACTGTCCACAAACCTCTGCTCATCTGAATCCTGGAACGTTGTTTGATTCTGTCCAGGGATTGTGGACCAATTCTAATCCAGATAACTCAGTGAACTTCTCTGCCATTCAGTGGGCAATTTTCCTCAATGAGGATTGAATGCCAGCTTCTATAGTTAGATTCCCATTCCAAATTCATTCTTCATTGAGCACTCCCTTTAGCCCTGAGGGGTCCTTTCAAAATGTTCTTACATGATGATTCACTTTCTCTTGCTGCTTTTAAAGTTCTCTCTTTGCCATTATCTTCTGGAAGATGGACTATGATGTGTCTAGGTATGGAATTTTTTGCATTTATCCTATTTGGAGTTTGTTGAGCATCATTTATATGCTAGTTAATGTTTTAAATTTAATTTGAGAAGTTTTTTGCCGTTATTTTTTCAAGTATTCTCTCTACCACTCCCCACATTTGGGACTTCCACTATGTGTGTGTTGGTATGCTTGATGGTGTTCCACAGAACAAAGAGGTTGGAGGCTCTTTGTTTTCTATACTGTTTTAATCTTTTGGTTTTCTGAATTTTAACTGACCTGTCTTCAAGTCAGCTGATTCTGTCTTCTTCCAGTTAAAACCTGCTTTTGAGTTCCTCTAGTAAAGTTTTCATTTCAGTTATTGAACTTTTTAACTCCAGAATTTCTACTTAGCTCTGTTTGTAAAATTTCACCCTTTACCAATATTTTCTATTTGGTGACGCATCATTCTCTTATTTTCCTTTACTCTGTAGACATAATTTTATTTATTTCTTTGCATACATAATAGATAACTTAAATATATGTCTAATAAGTTTGACATCTAAGTTCCTAAAGGGTAGTTTCTATTGGCTATTTTTTCATCTATATGGGTCAATTTTCCTGTTTATTTTCATAACTTTTTCTTAAAAACTGGCCATTTTCAATCATTAAAAAGTTAGGAAACAACAGGTGCTGGAAAGGATGTGGAGAAATAGGAACAATTTTACACTGTTGGTGGGACTGTAAACTAGTTCAACCGTAGTGGAAAACAGTGTGGTGATTCCTCAAGGATCTAGAGCTAGAAATACCATTTGACCCAGCCATCCCATTACTGGATATATACCCAAAGGGATTATAAATCATGCTGCTATAAAGACATATGCATGCATATGTTTATTGCAGCACTATTCACAATAGCAAAGACTTGGAATCAACCCAAATGTCCATCAGTGACAGACTGGATTAAGAAAATGTAGCACATATACACCATGGAATACTATGCAGCCATAAAAAAGGATGAGTTTGTGTCCTTTGTAGGGACATGGATGCAGCTGGAAACCATCATTCTCAGCAAACTATCGCCAGAACAGAAAACTAAACACCACATGTTCTCACCTGTAGGTGGGAATTGAACAATGAGATCACTTGGACACAGGAAGGGAAACATCACACACTGGGGCCTATTGTGGGGACGGGGGGAGAGGGGAGGGATAGCATTAGGAGATATAACCAATGTAAATGATGAGTTAATGGGTGCAGCACACCAACATGGCACATGTATACATATGTAACAAACCTGTATGTTGTGCACATGTACCCTAGAACTTGAAGTATAATAAAAATAAATAAATAAATAAAATAAAAACTGGCCATTTTGAGTAATATTTTGTGTCAATTCCTGAAGTCAGATACCTCCCTTCCATAATAATCATTGTTGTTACTGTTTCTTTAGTGATTTTTCCCATACCAATTACATAAAGTCTGTATGTTTTGCCATGTGCAGTCATTGAAGGCTCTGCAGTTAGCTTAATGATCAGCTAATGACTGGGCAGTGATTTCCTTAAATCCCTTGAACCAATAAGGCTTACAGCCTTTGCTGATGCACTCACCATGTTAAGTCATGCCTTCAATGCTCTGGCAGATTGTTTACAACTCTGCCTAACACGTCACTTCCTACTAGCACAGAGCCTCAAAATCAGCCGGAGGTAAAAGCTTAGCACCTTCTCAGATATTTTCTGAGAATGCACACAGTCCTGGACATGCTCACAACCTTTGACATGTGCATAACTCACTAGATTCCTAGTTGATTGCCAAAGGCCCCTGTGAACATTTCATGCCCTGGTTTTATCTTTTCAGCTCCTATCCAACCTATTGTTAGCTTCAGCTGGTAATGCTGCCTTAGGCAGCTGAGATTTTTTTTTTTTTAATACCACTGTTTATAACAAATGTCTGAAGGTAGGGCTGTTTTCCAAGTGGGATCAAAGAAAGACAAGCCCTGAAAATTGCATTTTTTAGCAAGCTGCTCTACAAGCCAAATAGTGAAAATTCTCTAGAGATGGGACTTCGAGGAGCTCCAAACTTGTACTGCCCCTCCCAGTGGCTGATCATATAGTTATAATGCTGTTAGCCTTCAAGACCATGACAAGAAAACTGGGGAGAGGCAAGTTAAAGTGCCATGTGGCTCACTGTTCTTATAGAAATTTAGCTGTTTTCCTTGACTAATCACTTCTCAGATTGTTGCAAGCTTTCAGTTTATTTCCAGAGTTCTGAAAAAGTTAATTTTGGCTAGTGTTCTCATTGCTTTTATGGAGAAGCATATTTTCATAGGTCCTTACTCTGTCATTTCAGAAGTAGATCCTGATTTTTTTAAGTCTCATTTACAATGCATCCAAAAGCATGAAATGTTTAAGGATAAGTTTAACAAACTTGAGCAAGACCTGTGTAGAAAATGAAAACTGAAAATGCATTCCTGGAAGACATTAAGAAAAATGTAAATCAATGGAGAAACATACCATGTTCATGAATTGAAATGCTCAATATTGTCAATATGGTATTTCTCTCCAAATTGATCCATAGATTCAATACAAAATTGACAGACCGAAACATTTATATGAAAATGCAATGGGCCTAGAATTGTTCAATGATTTTGAAAAAGAACACAGTTGAAAGACTTTAGCTTATTTCAAGATTTGCTATAAAGCTGCATATGGTGTGGTACTGAAACAGAATGTAGAGTTCTAAAACAGAACATATGTAGGATCAGTTGCTTGTCAGATGTTATGTTGTTTTATTTTGTTTGTTTGTTTTGAGATGGAGTCTTGCTCTGTTGTCCAGGCTGGAGGGCAGTGGTAAGATCTCAGCTCACTGCAACCTCTGCCTCATGGGTTCAAGCAATTCTCCTGCCTCAGTCTCCCAAACAGCTGGAATTACAGGCACCTGCCACCATGCCCAGCTAATTTTTTTTATTTTTAGTGAGACGCAGTTTCGTCACGTTGACGAGGCTTGTCTCAAACTCCTGACCTCAAGTGATCTGCCTGCCTCGGTCTCCCAAAGTGCTGGGATTACAGGCCTGAGCAACTGCACCTGGCCTGCTATGGTTTTTATACACTTTGTTCCAAAAACAAACCATAGTGAAATTTGATCCCTAGTATGGTGGTATCAGGAGAAGGGGCCAAATGGGAGGTATTTGGATCATAGGGGAAGATTCTCATGAATAGATTAATGCCTGGAGTTCTCTTTCTCTTAATTCCCACAAAAGTTGGTTATTAAGAGCTTCTGCACATCCCCATACACAATTGTTGCTTCTTCTCTTGCTGTGTGATTTCTGCACACATCAGATCCCCTTTGCTGTCTGCCATGAGTGGAAGAAGTCTGAGGCCCTCACCAGATGCAGATACCCAATCATGAAATATCCAACCATCAGAATCATGAACCAAATACAGTTTTTATAAGTATATATATATTAGCAGCCTCAGGTTTTTCTTTAGAGCAACACAAATAAACTAAGACATCAACACATCAACAAAAGTGGCAACGTAATTTACTTCAAAAATGGTACCTTTTTCCAAAAATGGTGCATTTCCAACTGTATTCCAAAAGTTGAAAAAAAACAAAAAACAAAAACAAAAACAAAATCTGACTGCTCTGCCTGTGGAGTACCAATTATTTTAGTTTTTTGTTTTTTGGGTTTTTTTTTTTTTTTTGAGACAGAGTCTCACTCTGCTGCCCAGGCTGGAGTGCAGTGGCATGATCTTGGCTCACTGCCACTTCCCCTCCCTGGTTCAAGTGATTCTCCAGTCTCAGCCTCCCAAGTAGCTGGGATTACAGGCAACACAATGCCCAGCTAATTTTTGTATTTTCAGTAGAGACAGGGTTTCACCACGTTCGCCAGGCTAGTCTCGAACTCCTGACCTCAAGTGATCTGCCCACCTCGGCCTCTCGAAGTGGTGGGATTACAGGTATGAGCCACCACACCCAGTCTACTTTTTTTTTGTCCAAAAAATTGGAACAGATCCTGTACTTTCTTAATAAACTTGCTTTCACTTTACTGTATGGACTCACCCCAAATTCTTTCTTGCATAAGATCCAAGAACCCTCTATTGGGGTCTGGAATTGGGACCCCCTTCCAGTAACATCTTTCTGGAAAATCACAAAGAGGCTACACTGAGGAGATCTCCAACCCAGAGGAAATAGACTGCTGCGCTGATTGGCCAACTTTGGATAAGTGGCGGCATACCCAGGTAAATGATGGGATTGGGTTAGAAGTCCAACTTAGGGGATTTAGAGTCTCTCCTAAGACATAGAGGGTTAAAAGCCTTTCTTTATGAAAGACAAGGACACTTGACTGAACTTGGGTTTGAGGCCCAACTTAGGAAGGTTAGAGTCCTTCCTAATATTTAGGGGGTTGGAGATCCCTCTCAGTAAAGTCCATTGCAGCTAAGAATGAATTTGGCCTTATAGAATGTTAACCACTGTTCTCTTTGGATTGATCTGCCTTGCACACTTTGCTGACGGCTGTGGATGACAGGATTAGGCAAGTACAGGATCATGGGGCATGGGGAGCTTTTTCCTTCCCAAAGCGGGGAACTTGAGAGCTGACAGGATTGCTGGAAAATATCCCTTCATGACCAACAAGCAGCTGCCTGAACTTTTGATTCAGTGTTGCTGCAGTGGGTGGGTCTTTATCTGGCCTTCCTGAGCACCTTACCTTCCCCACCCTGCCACCAGCAATGTTTTTCTCCCTTTCTTTCCTTTCTCTTTCTACTGTTTCTGTTACTCAGGGTGACCATCTACCCCAGAGAGCACATGTTGAAAAATGCTATCGGGATCTTGACCTTGTAACCATGTGGTGGTACTTCCTCTTAGTCTCTGACATCTGGAGGACAGGAACTGGGGGTTTATGTCAGCCCTAAAAATTATCTTGAGCAGTTAAAAACCATTGCAAGCTCAAAATTGGCCACCTCTAGGCCCCTCCTGGAAAGGGTAATGGAAACTGCCCAATGCTGTAGCTCAGCAGTTAAAGTTTGCCATTTTACAATGGCAACCTGGTTTCAAATCCCAGTTTAGAGAGTGAGTCCTTTTCTGGTTTGATATCTGTGTGACCTTTACCATTTTTTTGTTTTCTCCCCCTCTATGAACCACTTTGAATTTTCCTTTCTCTAAGCACCTGGGAGGTTATCGTTGGTAAAGTTCAAAAGCCAGAAATATTGGCCGTTTGGCATAGCTAAAGTTGGATAATTTAAAAGAACTTTTTTTTTTCAAGTGCTATGGCTAAAAAATCAGCTTAATTAAAAGTGGATATTCAAGCTGAAACAGTGTGGGACTCCTTGGGGAAAACTCATTTTCCTCATGAAACCCTAGGAATTGAAAGTGGTTAGATCCCTCTCAAAATCTAAAATTTTCTTCTGTTTTGCATTGCATTATTTGATTTTTTTAACATTTAGGGGTATCAGAAATTACTTCACATTATGAGAGAACTTTGATGTGTAATAATTAGGTAAGAAATATACTTTTAAGGATAGCTAATGGCAGTTATGGGGGGATGCATGGCTCTTTGCATGCTTGGATCAGAGAAGCATGCTCCTGGCTGCCTGGAAGGTATGGACATATTCCCTCACTAAGAGATAAGACTCCCATGGGAGATGGGCTAATTCCCTCTTTTGGGGATCTAGGATCTGGTATAAAAATGGGACCCTTAATTTTTTGGCATCTGTTTTGCCTTCCAGCTGTGCCTGCTTATTAGGCCCTAGAAATTGCATGCTTTAAAGAGAAAATTAGATATTGGCAAATGAAAAATCTTACAACTACTGAATATTTTTCTGTCTGTGTGTTTACATGTGTTGCATGTGTGATATGGAAAAGCTGTGATTAATTGGCTTAAAAGTAATAATGGCCAGGCACAGTGGATCACACCTGTAATCCCAGCACTTTGGGAGGCCAAGGCGGGAGGATTGCCTGAGGTCAGGAGTTTGAAACTAGCCTGACCAACATGGTAAAACCCCGTCTCTACTAAAGATACAAAAAATTAGCCAGGTGTGGTGGTGGGCACCTGTAATCCCAGCTACTCGGAGGCTGGAGCAGGAGAATCGCTTGAACCAGGGAGGCAAAGGTTACTGTAGGCCGAGATTGAGCCATTGCACTCCAGCCTGGGTGACAGGGTGAGACTCAGTCTCAAAAAAAAATAAGAATAATAATAAGTGCTTAAATAAAATATTTGTCAGAAAAGTAAAAACTGTTATGTCTTTTAGATCACATGACTTAAGTAATCTTTTGGGCATAGAAAGAGTTCTACATGTAGAGCATTTAAGAAAAGTGAAATGTGTTTTTGATAAAAGATTATAAGAAGTCATGGGAATGTAAATTTTCTTGCCTAAAGGGTTAAAGGATTATTTTAAGTTAGATAGGATAAAGCTGAAGGTTTAAACAAGTTGTGGAAGGTCTGTGAAAAATTAATATTGTAAAAGAAATTCTGTATGTGAACATATTAGCTAAAGTTAAAGGAGTATTATTTAGTTTTTCTGTAAACTGAACATTAAAATAAAAGCACAACAGGCCAGGCACAGTGGCTCACACCTGTAACCCCAGCACTTTGGGAGGCCGAGATGGGCAGATCACGAGGTCAGGAGATCGAGACCATCCTGGCTAACACGGTGAAACCCTGTCTCTACTAAACATACAAAAAACAAATTAGCCAAGGCGTGGTGGCGGGTGTCTGTAGTCCCAGCTACACAGGAGGCTGAGGCAGGAGAATGGTGTGAACCCAGGGGGTGGAGCTTGCAGTGAGCCGAGATTGCGCCACTACACTCCAACCTGGGTGACAGAGCGAGACTCCATCTCAAAAAAAAAATTAAAAAAAAAAAAAAAAGCACAACAGATTTTTCTGACAGCACTGGTTTGCTCTTTAACAAAAATTTGTAAAGGTTTTAGAAGATTAATGAAAATCTTACCTTATGGTCAAACATTACAATTGGATGGATTTGTCTGTAAAGTTTTATTAAGAATTGGGTTTAACATTAATAGTACACTAATATAAAGGTGAAATTTGGCTTATTTGGTATAAAAATCATACAGGAAACATTGTCAAATATAAAATGGTGTTTGGCTTTCTTTGGATTGTATTTGTTTAAATATGTTATTGTATGTGTTCCAAAATATGAGAAACTCCTACAATCCTGATATAGTTTATGTTATGAATAATTATAGTTGTTATGTAAAATTTTTGTATGCTATAGAAGTAACCAAAATTTCCTTGTCAACTGTGGCTTTAATAGTGGCTGTCCTAAGAGTTTTTGTCATCCACAAACAATTGTCTTGTTTTGATCCTCTTTAAAAGGTGGTTTATAGTCAGCTATAAGACTTTGACAGGTGTTTTTGAATGCAGATTTCTGATGACTTTGGAGATTGTGACAACAGAATAGAGGAAAAACTTTCAGGACTCTCATGGAGAGCTGAAATGTTCATGAATATCAAGCAGAACAGAAGTTAACTGCACAGACTGTACTAATAGAAGACTGAAGTAGTCTTTTCTAACTTTTTGCTTAAAATGTTGCTTATCCTTTGTTTTGGTTTTCAGAGTCAGGAAAACTTTTCTTTTGAGCTATTGACAACCTTTAACAACTAAGTAAAGTGTACTCCTGTGAACAAAATTCAGAGCCTATTTGTTTCTCTCTACCTAATTTCTTCAGAATTTGGAAACTGTTTGTGAGTATTCTTAACTTATGGAAACATAGTTATTTGCATAAGTGCAATAAGAATCTGTTTTCATTTGTAACAGGACACAATTGGGAAAACTGATTATATTACCAAGGCTTTTACTGGAATGGTGTGCTTTCTTTTAAGAAATCAAACTTGACTTACAGAGCCAATAAAAGCCCCTTGGAAACACTGGCCTTATACGTTGTCTATGCAGTCTCTGTGTAGTGTTCCTAATCTGAGATGAGTAAAGAATGTCACTTTTTAACAGTCCCAGGAGCCCCCAAGTTATCTTGGAACCTGATGGGGAAAGGAATTTACCCAATAATAGATATTATAGTATATAAACCCATGGCTGGGCTCAGCTTTAGAAAAAAGTCTTATCTGAGATTCCTTATAAAACAGAGTTCTATCAAAGCCAATTTAGAAAGCCTATGTGAAAAATACTTATTCTTGCTGCACTTAGTATGAATAATCAGGCCAAGTATAATAAAGTAAATCAGTCTTACTGTGATTTGTCTTTAGTGAAAATGGGAAACTGGAGAGAGAAAAAAATTGTTTCAAGAACTATGGTACAACTATTACTAGATTCTAGTCTCATTCACTGTTTTTGAATTTTTTTCTGCAATTTAGACTAACTCTTCTTATTTCTGTTAACCAACCAGTGATCTCTGGCTGTTGCTCAGAAGAAACAAGAGGGGTGGGTAATATAAAATCCAGATCAATATTCTTATTCTGGACACAGATTGGAATCAGCTAACAACCCTATATCGGGTTGGTTCCAACAATTGCCCAGTTCATGGAAAGCCTCTAATTTTGTTTATTTGGGGTAATTTTGCTTATCTTGCTTTATGGTTGTGGAATATATTGCTGTTGTACTCTTTGTGTAGGAATGCAGGATATGTTTGCTGAATGTTTTCTTAAATTGAACTCTTATTCCTCTTCCAGATACCATCTTTTGTTGGAACTCAGTTACAAATAACCTCACCATACCAACACTTTCTGAATGAGCTCTTCTCTACCTTGAAGGCAAAAGACTCAGTAGTTAGGCTGGAATATTATCACCCCTATTCAGCCTGAAGAAGTTACAGAAAATGGATCTTCATCTCTCTACAACCCTTAGGATTAAGTGTTCTCTTATAACAGGGAGGGGGGAAATGTCAGAGGCATTTGAATCAAAGCAACTCCATTTCAAATAGGGGGTAAGTAAAATAAGGCTAAGACTTGCTGGGCTGCTGCATTGCCAGGAAGTTAAGACATTCTAAGTCACAGGATGGGATAGGAGATCAGCATAAGATGCAGGTCATAAAGATCTTGTGGATAAAACAGGTTGCAGTAAAGAAGCCAGCCAAAACATCAAAACCAAGATGGCGACATAAGTGATTTCTGGTTGTCTGCACTGCTACACTCCCACCAGCACCACAGCAGTTTACAAATGCCATGGCAATGTCAGGAGGTTACCCTACATGTTCTAAAATGGGGAGGAACCCTCAGTTCCAGGAATTGCCTACCCCTTTCCCGGAAAACTCGTGAATAATTCACCCTTTGTTTAGCATATAAACAAGAAATAACTGTAAAAATGGGCAACAGCAGCGCACCACTGCTCTTCCTATGGAGTAGCCATTCTTTTATTCCTTTACTTTCATAATAAATTGCTTTCACTTAAAAAAAAACTTGACCCTTACCTTATGCCATGTATAAAAATTAACTCACAATGAATCAGGAGGTATTCCTTTTGCCTGACTGCCTTTGAACTGGGACATCATTTTTCTCCGTCTTCAGACTTGAACTGAAACATCAGTGCTTCCTGAGTCTTGACCTGCTGTTCTGTGGACTAGAACTGCACTATTGGCGCTCTTGGGTTTTCAGCTTAACAACTGCAGATCTTGGAATTTGTCAGCCTTCACAAATACTTGAGTTAATTTCTTAAAATAAATATATTCATATGTATCTATATAAAATACATATCTGTCTACCTATCTTCTACTGATTTTTTTTTCCTCTGGAGAACCCCACTAGTACAACTACATATAGTGTGGTATTGGTGTAAAGATCAATAAAGCAGAATGCAGAATTCAAAACAAAACATATATAGAATTAACTGCCAACAAATATGACAAAGTAGTCTACATAGAAAAGGGTAGTTTTTTCCCCAAATGCTGCTAATAACAACTGTATTTTCACATAAAAAATGAAAGTGGACACTTAACTCATGTTGTACACAAAAAATTAACTTGTAAACAAAAAATTAACTTGTAGTGGATTATAGACCTCAATATAAAAGCTAAAACCATAAAACTTCTAGAAGATAATATTAGATAAAATATTCACAAACTTGGAGTGGGCAAAGATTTCTTAGAACACAAAAAACACTAACCATTAAAAAATCCCAAACCTCAGCATCACACCATATGCCCAATTAAAAAAGCTGCACATGTACCCAACTTAATCTAAAATAAAAGTTGAAAAAATAATAATTAAAAAAATTTTAAATAAAAGTAAAATAAAAGGGATAAATTCAGCTTCATCAAAATTGTAAACTTCTGAGTTTTGAAGGACAGCATTAAAAAAAATGTAAAGGCAAACTATATGAATAAAGAAAGTATTAATAATGCATATGGAACAGGAGAGTTCACTGACCCCTTCTTGGAACTTGTGACAAGGGTGTGGTTCGCTTGCTCTGCCACCACAAACTCAAACACCTTACAGGAAGGGGAGCATGAAGATGGGCAGGTGCAGGAGCTGGGGTAAGCACTTTTGGGCTCCTGCCCCATGATAGCATCTAGGGGTATGTTATGATTAATGCTCTTTTAGCATTTGCCATGCATGGATGGCTAAATGTTAAACCAACTCAGTGAAGAGTTAGGGTGATAGCCTTTTACACATTGCCCTCTTGGTACCCAGATCCTTGTCTGGCATCCAAGAAGAATCAGGTCACATGGACTTGATGAATGGTAAATGTGGGGATTTTATTGAATGGTGGAGGTGGCCCTCAGTGAGAGAGATGGGAATCTGGAAAGGGATTGGAGTGGGAAGATGATCTTACCCTGGAGTTCAGCTGTCCTGCGGCTGACCTCCTCTCTGACCATCCCCAGCCAAACTCCTCTTGATATTCAGATGCTCCTTTCCTTCTCTCCCTCTTTGCCATGTTGCTCTGCTGCTCTTCTGCTGGTCTCCTCGTAGATCCTGTGGTTTGGGGTTTATATGGGTACATGATAGTGGGCATGGGGGTCAAATGGCAAGATTTGGATACAAAAACAGGAATGCCTGTTCTCATTTAGGGCTGTGTGTTTCCAGGCTTGAGGGTGGGGCCTTTGCTGGGCAGTCACCTTCTTCTACCCAGTATTTCCCTGCCTCCTGTCTGTATCACATACATCTAACAAAAAGTTTGTGTACAGAATATATGTGTGTATCCATGTGTGTATATATACATACATACAACATACATATATGTATCATGTGTCTATGTATACATACATTAATAATGCACATATACTTTTATATATACATATTCACATGTTCTGTACACAAACTTTTTGTCAGATGTATGCATTGCTAATACTTTTCTTTTATATTATAAATATATAATATAAATCTTTGATAATCTATAATTTAGATTAAATTTTTAATCTATTATAATTATTAAATTTTAGATTATAATTTATTTATAATTTAATCTACTTATTATTTACAATATTATAATCTATTTATCCATGTAAAAATCTCATAAAAATGGGGAAAAGATGGAAATAGATGCTTTACAAAAGAAGATACATGATTGGCTAAAAACACATAAAAAGATTACCTTTTGTCAATAGGTAAATGCAAATTAAAATCATAAGGAGATACCACTACACATCCACAACGATAGCTAAAATTTTTAATGCCAAATATTGGTGAATTTGTGGAGAAGCTGGAACTCACACATTGCTGTTGAGAGTCTAAGAAGAAAATAACCACTTATGACAAAATTTCGTCATGTAAAAAATTATACTTACCATGTAAAATTGCTGTTTTACTCTTTCGTATTTACCCAAGAGAAATGAAAATTTATGTCCATAAAGCACTTATATACAAATGTTCAAAACAACTGTATTCATTATGGTCAAACCTGGAAGCAGTCCAAATTACATCAACAAGAAAATGCACAGCACACACAATGAAATATTATTCAGCAATAAATGGAACAAACAACTTTTACCTACAAAACATGGGTGAATCTCAAAACTATTATGTTGAGTGTAAGAAACCAGACATGAAAGAGCACATGCTTTATAAAATGTTATTTATATGACATTCTAGAAAGAGCAAAACTAATTCATAGTAACAGAAAATAGAGTAGTACTTTCCTGGGTTTAGGGGTGGGTAACAGAAGCAACAACAGAAAAGAAATACATGAGAATTTGCAGTGGAGGGGTGATGAAAATGTTTTACATGTTAATTGTGGTGGTGGTTGCATATGTATGTACATTTGTCAAAACTCATCATTTGAAGTGTACACTTAAAATGAGTGCATGGAAATTACTTCTTAGTAAAACTCTTTCTTCTTCTTTTTTTTTTTTTGAGGTGGAGTTTTGCTCTTGTTACCCATGCTGGAATGCAGTGGCACAATCTTGGCTCACTCTAACCTCCTCCTCCTGAGTTCAGGCGATTCTCCTGCCTCAGCCTCCTGAGTAGCTGGGATTACAGGCACCCGCCACCATGCCCAGCTAATTTTTTGTATTTTTAGTAGAGACGGGGTTTTGCCATGTTGGCCAGGCTGGTCTTGAACTCCTGACCTCAAGTGATCTTCCCGCCTCGGCCTCCCAAAGTGCTGGGATTGCAGGCGTGAGCCACCGTCCCTGGCCAGTAAAACTCTTCAAGACAATTACCTATAGAAGATTGAGCTCTATCTGATCTTCAAACCCAGTTCTTGGACTTCCCCATCCACTTCACCCCCACTGCAACACAGCTCCAAATCTGCAAACATCCTGATGTAGATATCAGCTATGTGCTTGAGACAAGATCCTCCCTTAGTTGATCTTTTTTCCTTAGTATGTAAAATTCCACAAAATTTCACCTATTTTTTAGAAGGCTTTAGCCTAACTCACAAATTTCTCATAGTTCCAGAATTTACTGTGCTTTTGAGGCTTCCCAATCTCCAATTTGTTACTCCAGTTCATGCAACCACTGAAGACTTACTGGTTTCCCTTATTTTCCCAGTAGAAGCTCTCCACTTTGGCTAAGCCAGACTTTCATCCTGTACCCAAGAGCAACACATGTCTCCAAGGAAAGAACAGCTGGTGACTGACAAATTATCTGGGAAAGTTCGATGAATTCATCATATTCATATAGTCCTTGTTAGGGACGCAATGTCTGTGTTCCCCCAAAACTACCATGTTGAAGCCTTAACCCCCATGTGACAGTATTTGGAGATGGGGCTTTGCAGATGTAGTTGGGTTTCAATGGGGTCATCAGGGTAAAGGCTCACGGTAGCATTGGTGCCTTTGTAAAAGAGACATTAAACAGTTCTGCTTTCTCTCTAATCATGTGCACACACTGAGGAAAGGCTATGTGAGGACATAGCAAGAGAATGTGGCCATCTGCAAGCCAGGAAGAAAGCTCTCACCAGAACCAGACCACGCTGGCGCTGATTTCAACTTTCAGCCTCCAGAACTGTGATAAAATAAATTTCTGTTATTTAAATCCCCCAGTCCATGGTATTTTGTTATGTATGGTTGCCCAAGCAGACCAATACAGTTCTCATTGCTTCCACAGTTTGCTAACACTTTTAGAAATATATTTTTTGCAATTTATTTGGCCTTTTCCAGTTATTGCAGTAGGAGGATTGGCACAACATGACCTGATTTTTTGAACTTTTAAACCAGGCTTTTATATTGCTCTCAATAAGTCAAGTATTTCATTGGTTTTACTACACACTCACTGTAGTCTCCCAATATCCATCCCTCTCTTCTTCTGTATTAACAGAAATATCACCTGTTAGCTGGTTATGTGGTTGCCCAGAATAAAGTACATTCTCCTGTGTGCTCTGCAGGTAGGTGTGGATATTTTATTCCCATTAGGATGTGGGCAGTAATTATGTGGACAGCTGCCTGGTAATGATGCAGGGTTTTTTGCTCCTTAGCTCAGCTAATCTGGGTTCTCGTCTCATGACCAGGAAGAATTAGGCACATGAATACATTGAAGGATGAGGACAGCAGGATTTATTAAGCAAAAAGAAACCTCTCAGCAAAGAGAGGAGGCCCTGAAAGCAGATTTCCATCTCCCCAGTTGAATACCAGGGCCACCATACTGAAGCTGAAGAGGCCAGGCTCCTCCCCTGCATAAGGTGTGAATTCCCAGTGGCTCCACCCCATTCTCCCAGTGCCTGTGGGCCTCTTGTCCGCTGCAGACATGCCCAGGCAAGCAGCATGTGTAAAGGCCCAGAGGAATGAAACTATATGGTAGTCCCAAGTAGCTCACCATGGCTATCGTGTCAGGTACATATGCAAAAGAGGCAAAGAACAGATCATGAAGAATTGTTGGGATCAAACTAAAAATGTTGGATTTAAAATTTTAAATTTTTAAATTTAAATCTTTTAAAAAATATCACAGGGCACAATGATGACTTTTAAGCTGAGAAGAAAGGCAAGGAGATTTGCATTTTATAAGGATTGCTTGGGACCAATGCATACAAATAAATTGGAGAAGAGCAAGAGTTGAGTCATGAGAAAATTAGGAGGTTATTACAGGATTCTAAAAGTTTAACGAGGGCCTGAACTGAAATGTTGTCAGTGGAGATGGAGAAGCTATAGGATTTAAGTATACTTTTAAAAAGTAGAATCAATAGGAAATAGAGATATATTTGTTGTGGATGTGACAGGAGTTGGAGGGATAAGATGACTCCCAGATTTCTGACTTGGGAAGGTAGTAGATATTTGTGCTGAATATGGAGTTAGGAAATACAGAAGAGTAGATCTTGGGGAAAAGATGGAGAATTCCATGGTGCACCTGTTGAATTTGGGGGTAAGATAATTTCTAACATTTTGAATATGTTTAAATTATAGATATCTATCAGAATCTATTGAATAAGTCTTTGCATATGTGGGTCTGAAGTTTAGGAAACATGTTGCAACTATAGATATAGGTTTTATTATTATTTTGAATCCTCTTTGAAGATCCTATTTTATTAATTTATCTTACCTGCTCAAAATCTTTCCCTGTAGAATAAGATAAAGATTCATTTTTATTAACTTGCCAAGATGACAGGGAAGTCGGATATTATTCTTTTTATATATATATATATAATAATGTTGTGATAGATGCATTACTATCAGGTAATGAAAATAAACCAACACTTCACTCCTGTTTCTCTTCCTACTTTACAAATACCAATTAACATTCAAATCACTCATGCACGGTGAATAAGAGCATCACAGAGATTATTAATATACTTCCTGGCTGTTGGGGATCTAATTTATCTCCATAGTAGATTGAGCACACAGGAAGTGACTAACACATGTATTAAGTTGCATGATAAAATAAGCAAACCAAGCAGAATTCCCTGAGTTGAAAACTTACAAGAGAGGGAAAAAATATCTCCCTCTGGAATAGGTATTCAGATAGAGTCCAGAGCTTGATTATCTAGTGTGTGGCTTCTCTGATACACGTCTCATTTTTCTTCTTGTTCCAACTTTGTGGTTATTTGCAAAAAAAGACAGATTCTGTGGTGTCATTCATTTATTCAGATGTTGTACTACTACATATAATCTGTACCTACTTGTTTCCTGAGTCCTAGACATAAAAAGTGAGGGAATTTTTTTAAGCACACCATGCTCTTTCTGAACTAAAGAACATCCTAGAAATATTTTCATCACCACCTCCAATTGTCCTAGATCTAGACTAGGTCTTTCTCATCCTTAGACTGGGAAAACTTTCCTCCCACCATACTGTCTTTATTCATTCACCTAAGTTATTTTTTCATCATAGAATCCTGCTTGCTTCTTTCTTAGAACTGAGGAAAATCTGCCATTATCTATTTATTTTTTCTTAATAAAACTAAACAGGAGTTTAATTTTAGTGATATTTTCCACTTGGATTATCTTATCTTTTGTTTTTTACCTTTACATTAAGTAATTGTTGCTTTTCTATCTTAAGATTTCATCTTTCTAGCTCTTTTAGTTTATTTTGTTGAGCTTTTTCAATGTTCTTAAGATTTATACTAAAAACTCCCTCCTTTTTTATTATTTCTTCTTTAATAATTGAAGTGTTTAAGGCTAATGCTTAACTTCTCTGGTATAGCTTTTGCAGCAGTGTATTACTTTCTAGACTATAGTTTGTAATTTGCTTTGAATTTATTTTCAATGCAATAGTTATCTAGAAATATATTTTCCAGTGTCTAAGTAGACTGTAAACACATTTTATTATGTAATATTTGATACTCTCAAAAGACTATATGTAAAAATTGGCAGCCATCAACCAAACTTAAAAAAAGGAACATTAACAATATCATTGAAGCCCATCTGTGTGCTTTCTCTTCTTGTCTATTCATCAACTTGACTAACTGTAAAACAAACCACACTGTGTTATTATACTAGCTTTACAACTTTTAATTACTGTTATGTTAAGTCCACCATGTTTCTATTTCTTAAAACATGTCTGAGAAATGTCAGGAAAAATGGCAAAGAAGGGAACTTCAAGAGCCTGTCCCTTCACAAAAGCACTGAAAAACCGTCAAAAAGTGTTAGAATCAGTTTTATCAGAACTTTGGAAAGCAGTCATTGGCTTATAGCAACCAAGCAAACACAATCAAGAAAAGGGAAACTGAAACTTGGTAGTAAAGATTTGTGGTGCTTTAACTTACCCTTGTCCTATTACTCTCTCTTCCAGCTTGGTAATCTGGAAAACGACAGCTTGTGGAGGGAGCAGAGCTGATCTGATTTTCAAAGAATTATGGTTATTTGTTTGGACCTGTCTGGTCACTCCCTGAAGGACTCATGCAAAGAGCTCCCCCATTTTTAATCTAACTTGGAACTCTTTCAAGCCACAGGAGCTGCTATGTAGAGAGACTTTACAAAAACCTTTAAAGGCAAATGAATTACTTGCTACCAGCTGTGTCTAAGTGTACCAGTTGACTAAAACAATAGACACTTTTAAAAGCCTTTGAGAAAGATTAGGAAGTGAGATATTGTGGGAAATAAGAGCTTTGAAAATCCTTTACTTATATTTGGCAATCTAGAGTGCTACATGCATGTCCTGGATAGGGGGCATGCTCAGAAAACACCTCAGAAGGTCCTCTGGATGGCCTTTCAATTCTTCACATGAAGGAAGTGAGACAAAGGAAGAGTTTCAAACTGCCCAGCAAAGTGTTAAAATCATGCCTCAACACACACACACACACACACACACACACACACACACACAGAGTCCGGCTGCAAAGACTGGAAGATATTTTGACTCCAGGCATTTAAGGAAATCTCTGTGAAATCACTATCTTACCACCAGGCTAGTGGAACAGAGACTTCAGATACCACATATAACAAATAATACAGACTTTATGAAAGTAGTTTAGAGGCCGGGCGTGGTGGCTCAAGCCTGTAATCCCAGCACTTTGGGAGGCCGAGACGGGCGGATCACAAGGTCAGGAGATCGAGACCATCCTGGCTAAAATGGTGAAACCCCCTCTCTACTAAAAAATACAAAAAACTAGCTGGGTGAGGCGGTGGGCGCCTGTAGTCCCAGCTACTCTGGAGGCTGAGGCAGGAGAATGGCCTGAACCTGGGAGGTGGAGCTTGCAGTGAGCTGAGATCCGGCCACTGCACTCCAGCCTGGGCAACAGAGCGAGACTCCGTCTCAAAAAAAAAAAAAAAAAAAGAAGAAGTTTAGAAAAGTCACTGTACAAACAAGTAAAGTCCACAAAAAGCACCAGCAAAAAATTTCTGGGAGGAGGGAAAACGCAATTTTTAGAGTTATCAAATTACGATATTCCAAATGTATGTATGCCTAAGTTTCAATGAAAACTATGAGGCATGCAAAAAATACACACACATGTGCACACAAGAAATTATAGTCATTACCATGAAAAAAAAAAAGGACCAAAATTGTCCCTGAAGAAGTTTGGCTATTAGACTGACTAGAAAAAGACTTTAAGTCAACTGTCTTTAAAATGTGCCAAGAGGAAACCAGGAAAATTATATCTTACCAATCAGAGAATATTAATAAACAAATAGAACTTATAAGTAAAGACCCACATAGACATTCTGGAGCTTCAAAGTACAATAACCACAATTAAAAAATTTAACAAAGAGACTGAATGCCAGATTTAAGTAGGCAAAAGAATAAACCAGCAAACTTGGAGATAGGTCAATTGAAATCATCTGGTCTGAGAGGCAGAAATAAAAAAGAATAAAGAAAAAATGAACCGAGTCTAAGAGACCTGTGGGACAACATCAAGCATATGAACATACTCATTATGGAAGTCCCAGAAAGAGAAGAGAGAATGAAAACAGAAGAAGAATGATGTTAAAAGAAATAATGGATAAAATCTTCCCAAATTTGATAAAAGACACTAATCTATGCATCCAAGCAGATCAATAAACTCTAAGTAGAATACACTCAAAGAGGTACACACCAATATACACTGTAATCAAACAGTTGAAAGACAAAGGCAAAAAGGATTTCTGGAAGTAGCAAGAGAGAAATGACCTGCCACATGAAAGAGATCTTCAATAACATTAATCACTGATTTCTTGTCAGAAACCATAGAAGGCAGAAGGCAATGGAACATCATATTTAAAGTGCCTAAAACAAAACAAAACAAAACAAACAACAAAAAAAAATCTACCTAATGCATCTGCCAAAACTATTCTTCAAAAATGAAGAAAAAACTAAGGTATTTCCACATAAACAAAAGCTGACAAAGTTTATTGCTAGTAGAACTACTTACCCAACAAAAAATGCTAAATGGAGTCCTTCAGGCTGAAATAGAAACACACTAGACAGAAAATTGAAGCCATACAAATAAACTTTTAAAAACTGGTTAAATTAACTACTTACACAAATATAAATGCAAGTACTTTTGCATTTTTGTATTGTAACTAATCCTTTTTTTTCTATATGATTTAAAAGACAAATGCATTTTAAAAACTTATAATTCTATGTTAATTAGCATGCAATATGTAAAGATGTAATTTGTGACAATAACAATATAAAAGGGGAGAAATGAAGTTATATTAGGAGCAGAATTTTTGTATTCTTTCAAAGTTAAATTCGTTTTACTTCAAACTAGAATCTTATAAATTTAAGATATTAATTATAATCCACAGATTAAACACTAAGAACATGACTAAAAAATATTCAAAAAAGGAAACAAGATGTGAATCAAAATAGTATGCTAAAAGAAAACCAAACACAGAGAAGACATTAATGGCATGACTGAAAAGCATAAAAAATGTAAGACATACAGAAAAAAGAATTTAAAGAAGTGTATCATTCCTTATTGATAATGACTTTAAATGTAAATGCATTGCACTTCAATTAAAAGACAGGTATTGGCATAATGGATTTTAAAAGAAAACATAATCTAGCTATATTCTGTCTACAAGAAACTTGCATTAGATTGAAAGACAAGTAGATTGAGTTGTGAGGTAGAAAAAGACATTACCTGCAAATAGTAATAAAAGGAGAGTAGAGATGGCTATATCAGACAAAATAAGCTTTAAAACAGAAATTTTAATAAGAAACTAAGAAGGACATTATATATTTATGAATGAGTCATTCCATCAAGATGATATAACAATTATAAATAAATTACCTATATTTGTATTTTATATGTATTTTTTTAAATAAATAGTATATACACCTAACAGTAGAACCATAAAAAACATGAAACAAAAAGTGACAGAATTAAATGGAGAAATAGTTTTACAGTGATAGTCAAAGACTTAAATATCCCACTTTTGAAAATGGATAGAACAAGTAGACAGAAGACAAAAAAGAAAATAGATAATTTGAACAACATTATAAACCATCTATATCTAAGATATATACAGAACATTCCTCTCAACAACAGTAGAATACGCATTTTCCTTAGCTGCAAGGGGATCGTTATCCAAATAGACCATATGTTAGGCTACAAAACAAGTCTCAGTAAATTTAAAAAGAGTGAAATTATACAAAGTATGTTCTGTAACCACGATGGAGTGAAACTAGAAATAAATAACAGAAGGAAATTTCCAGTATCTGGAAGTATTTTTTATTTTTTCCTGGTGGTTTCTTCTTTAATCTATTGATTGTTTAAAAGTGTCATTTAATTTCAAATTTTAAAAAAATTAATCAACATACTCTTAAATCACTAATGAGTTAAAGAACTCACCAGGGAAAAGTAAAAAGTATTTTAAGACAAATGAAAATGAACAATTTTCAAACTTTTGGAATGAAGAGAAAGCAGCACTTGGGGGAAATTTACAGCTGTAAATAATTACATTAAAAAATAAGAAAGATCTTTAACTAAAAACCTAACTTTACATCTTGAAGAACTAGAAAAAAAAAAGCAAACTAAGCTCAATGCTAGTGGAAGTAAATAAATAATGATTAGAAGGGAGGTGAATTAAAAAGAGAATAGAAAAAATAGAATCAACAAAACCAAAAGCTGTGATCTGTAAAGATCGACAAAATTGACAAATTTTAGCTAGACTAAGAAAGAAAACTTCAAATGAGTAAAATCAGACATGAAAGTGGATCATTACTGTATTCATTTACTAGGGTTTCTATAAAAATAATACCAGAGATGGGTGTTTAAACAATAAATATTTATTTTCTCAGAATTTCAAAGACTAGAAGTTCAAGACCCAGGTGTCAGCAGATTTGGTTTCTCCTGAGGCCTCTTGCCTTGGCTTACAGAGAGAGATCACTCTCTTGCTGCCTCTTCACATGGCTGTCTCTGTACATGTGCATCCCTGGTTTCTCTCTGTGTATCCTCATCTGCTGTTTCTATAAGGACATCAGACAGATTGGATTAGGTACACCATAAAAGCCTCATTTTAACTTAATCACATCTTTAAAAGCCCTGTCTACAAATATAGTCACATTCTGACTATATTGAGTGTTAAGGCTTCAACACATGAATCTGAGGGAAAGGGAGGATTATTATTGACCTTACAGAAATAAACATGATTATAAGAGAATACCATGAACAATTGTATGCCAACAAATTAAGTAACTTAAAACAAAATGAAACAAATTTTTAGAAACGTACAAAATGCCAAAGCTGAGTCAAGCAGAAAGAAAAAATGTGAACAGACCTATAACAAGTAAAAAGATTGAATCAGAAAAACAAACAAACATTAAACACTTTAAAATGTTATCAATAAGAAAAGCTCAGGAGCAGATGACTTACTGATAAATTCTACTAAATTTTTATTTAAAAATTAACACTAATCCTTCTCAAACTCTTTGACAAAATAGAAGAGAAGGTAACATTCTCACCTCATTCCGAGTCCAGCATTACCTTACAATAGAATTTAAAAGAACATAAAATCCTTAAGAATAAATTTAACCAAGAAAGTGCAAAACCTACACCTAGAAAACTACAAAAGACTGCTGAAAGAAGAAGACCCAAATAAGTAAAAGACACCCACTGTTTAAGGTCAGAAGACTTAATATTGTTAAGATGGCAATACCTCCCAAAGTAATCTACAGGGTCAATTCAATCCCTATCAAAATCCCAACAACCTATTTTGCAGAAATGAAAAAGTGGATTCTAAAATTCATATGATATTGCAAGTCACCCTCAATAGCTAAAACAATTTTGAAAAAGAACAAAGTTGGAAGACACACTTCCCAATTCCAAAACATATTACAAAGTTACAGTTATTAAGTCGTATGGTATAGTATAAGAATGGACATATAGATCATTGGAATAAATTGAAAGGTCAGAAATAAACCCATAATTCTGTGGTCAGTGGATTTTCAACACAGGTGCCCAAATCATTAAATGGGGAAAGAATAGTTTGTTCAGCAAATGGTGCTGGGAAGTTTGACCCTCAACTCACACCATATACAAAAATTAACACAAAATGGATCAAAGACCTAAATACAAGAGCTAAAACTTGCAAGAAAGGGATTGTTATGGGTTGAGTTATGTCCCTTATAAAACATACTGAAATGTTAACCCCAAATACCTCAAAACATGACCTTATTTAGAAGTAGAATCTTTACAAATGTAATCAAGTTAAAATGAGGTCATTAAGGTGGGCCCTAATTCAGTATGACTGCCATCTTTGTGAAAAGGGAAATTGTAGACATAAAGACAGGCATGCACAGAGAGAATATGATGTGACTACACAGAAAGAAGATGGCTACATGACTGGAGTGATGCATCTGCAAGCCACGGAGTGACAAGAATTGCCAGCAAACACCAGAAGCTGGTAGAGGTAAGGAAGGATTTTCTCCTAAGCTGGCAGAGAGAGCATGGTCTGGCCATGCTGACATCTTTGAACCTGTAGCCTCCAGGACCATGAGGCAATCAATTTATTTTGTTTAAGCCACCTGATTTGGTACCTCATTACAGCAGCCTGGGAAAGTAATACAGGGGTAATTCTTCATGACCTTGGATTTGGAAATACTTTCCTAGTGATGACACTAACGGCATAAAAGAAAAAAAATAGATATATTGAACTTCATCGAAATGTAAAACTTCTGTGCATCAAGGACACTATCCAGAGAATAAAAATCAAACTCGCAAAATAGGAGAAAATATTTGAAAGTCATACTTCTGATAAGAATCTAGTGTTCAGAATATATAAAGAGCTCTTACACCTCAGCAACAAAAGGATGAACAGCCCAATTTTTAAAATAGGCCAAGAACTTAAATAGATGTTTCTACAAACAAGGTATACAGATGGTCAACAGCACATGAAAAGATATTCAATATCACTAGTCATTAGGGAAATGCAAATAAAAAAACACAATGAGATAATGAGATATCACTTTACACACACTGGAATGACTATATATTTTTTAAAAGAGAATAAGCGTTAATGAGGATATACAGAAACTGGAGCTTTCATACATTGCTGGTAGGAATGTAAAATGATGCAGCCACTGTGGAAGACAGTTTGGCAGTTCTTTAATAAGTTAAATATAGACTTATCATGATCCAGCAGTTTCACTCCTAGATATATACCACGAAGAATTGAAAATGTGTGTTCAAACAAAACTGTACAGAATGTTCATGGCAAGACTGTTCACAATAACCAAAATGTGGTAACAACCCAGCAACTGATGACTGGACAAACAAATATGGCATAACCCTACAATGGAGTATTATTTAGCCACAGAAGTAACAAACTACTAGTGATGGTTGGTCAACATTGTGAATGCAATAAGTGCCACTGAATTGCTAATTTTAAAATGCCTAAACCGGTAAATTTTTTTGTTGTGTATATTTTACTACAACAAAAAATAAGTGAAACAATTGTATCTGAGTTCATTTTAGGTCATCGCTCCTCCACATAAAACTTTTGGATGGGCCGGGCGCGGTGGCTCAAGCCTGTAATCCCAGCACTTTGGGAGGCCGAGACGGGCGGATCATGAGGTCAGGAGATCGAGACTATCCTGGCTAACACGGTGAAACCCCATCTCTACTAAAAAATACAAAAAACTAGCCGGGCGAAGTGGCGGGCGCCTGTGGTCCCAGCATCTCGGGAGGCTGAGGCAGGAGAATGGCGTAAACCCGGGAGGCGGAGCTTGCAGTGAGCTGAGATCCGGCCACTGCACTCCAGCCTGGGCGACAGAGCCAGACTCAGTCTCAAAAAAAAAAAAAAAAAAAAAAACTTTTGGATGGAACTATACATTTCCTTGACATCATTATAGTATTGAATCTTTCTATTTGCATATTTTATTAAAGTATACATTCAGGTTATTATATCCCAGATACTACCTTTGCGACTTCTTCTTTGATTCATAAACTATGTAAATGTATTTGCTTAATCTCCAAAGATTTTGGGTGTTTTCTGGTTTTCTTTTTATTACTGATTTCTAGTTTAATCCCATTATGATCAAAAGGCATTCTGTTTGCTTTTAATCCTGTCAAATTTGTAGAGACGTGTGATCAATTGTTTGCTCCATGTACCCCCGAAAAACATGTCACTGTTGAGTGGCATGTTTTATATATGTCATCTAAGTCAAGTCTGTTAATCCTATTATTCAAGTTTTCTATACCTTTAATGAATTTTGGACTACCTGTTTTATCACTCAGTGAAAGAAGCATGTAAATTCTCCCATCATTACTGTGGACTTGGCTGTTCCTCATTTCAGGTCTGTAAGTTTTGTTTTGTATATTTGAGACATATAGCCAAATACAGTACATAGATCTTGTTTGGACTCTGATTCAACAATGTCTTACAACATCAGAGACATTTGAACATAGACCGAGCTTTGAATAGGATATTAAGTAATCATGAAATTTGTTGAATGTGTTAACAATATCTACTAGAAACACAGACTAAAGAGTTAATTGGTTAAATTGTATTATATTTTATAGAATTTGTTCATAGAGTAAATTGAAAAGACTGAAAAGTATATTTCCTTTAAGACTTTTAGGCCAGGCGCGGTGGCACAAGCCTGTAATCCCAGCACTTTGGGAGGCCGAGACGGGCGGATCACGAGGTCAGGAGATCGAGACCATCCTGGCTAACACGGTGAAACCCTGTCTCTACTAAAAAATACAAAAAAACTAGCTGGGCGAGGTGGCGGGCGCCTGTAGTCCCAGCTACTCGGGAGGCTGAGGCAGGAGAATGGCGTGAACCCGGGAGGCGGAGCTTACAGTGAGCTGAGATCCGGCCACTGCACTCCAGCCTGGGCGACAGAGAGAGACTCCGTCTCAAAAAAAAAAAAAAAAAAAGACTTTTATACTAGATACCTTTTCATACAAAATACACATGATAAATAAACCAAGCTGATTGGTTTCACATGGAAAGCTGGTCTAGTATTTTTCAGAGGCCTTAATTAAACACAGATAGAGTCCCTTTTCTTCTTTTACTGCTAACAGATTATTTTTCTTTCTATTACTATACAAAAATATTTGAACCAACCAATATTTTTTGATATAATGGTCTAGAATACACGGTTGTAGATCTGTTGGAATATTTATAGAGTATAACTAGAAAACCCATAATACAAATTTTATTCCAATTTTTTTTTAATGTAGCCAGACTGAGGTGTGGTTTCTGATCAAAATAAATTTGCTAGGACGTAAATTGTCATTACTGCCCAAGGATGTTTGTTGATAGTCTTCAATATAAGAATCAACTAAGGTTTTGAGCAACGAGGCATAAAGGAGAATGCCATTGGGCATTTTAAATTTAATGCATTCAACTAGAATTGACCTTTGTAGGCTGACCATGGAGGAAATTTAAAGAAAAGAAATATTTTTCCTCTATTCCGCGAGTTTAAAACTACCCCCACATATAGTTTTTAGGAAATTTGGAAAGAGACATGAAAAATACCATTTGCTAATTGCCTGAGCTCAGCTCCTTTCAGTCAACATGACAGAAACTAATTTTTTTCTGCTATCTGATGCAGAAACTGAAGTTGAGAGATGTTGAAAATTTCCCAAGTCCACACAGCTTGTGTATAGCATAATGAGTAAAGCCAACCATTTATTGAACATCTACTGTGAGGTACACAGTAAGCCAAGTGTTTTACTATCATCAGCATTCTCATGATGAGCCTGTAAGAAATGTATGATTACATCTATTTGACACTTGTGAAAAGTGAGTTTCAGAAAGCTTACATGACCCGCCCAGAGCTTTACACTATTAAGTGCTGTACTGTTGGGATTTAATCTTGGATCTGTCTGGCTCCAAACCCTATAATTCTTCCCCATGAATTATAAAGTCATTGACTGCCATGTGTTTCACATTAAAATGATCATATAACTACATTCATATAGAGTTGTTTCAGAACATATTATCTTTAATTTTTTTCCCTTTTCGGCCAATTGTTTTGTCATTTGATTTCTTAAAATGTATAAAAATAATGCTTGCTTGTAGTTTTTTTAAGGTTAAATAATAAGAAAGGTATAGAAAATTTTCCCCCATTCCCATCCCAAATTCTTCCCAGAAATGACTGTTACATTTCTTACATAGGCCGTTTTATAAAGTTTCTATTTATATTCAAACACACACAAACACACATTTTCTGTTTACTCAGATGAATATATATTTTGCATACTCTTACGCACATTTCTTTTTTCACTTATCATATCTTGCATATCTTTCTATACAAGTATATATAGTTCCATATTTTCAATTTAATGGCTACATATATTCATATTTCTTTGTCGTATAAGTACTGAGCTCTAACTGCTTGCACTACTGGAGCTCCTATTCATATTTCTTTGTATGGATGTACACAACCCACGTAACCAAGCCCTACGATGGTTATTTCCCTTTTTAAATTAAATTAAATTAATTTGTTTTAACTTTTACCTTAGGTTCAGGGGTACATGGACAGGTTTATTATTTAGGTAAACTTGTGTTATATGGCTTTGTTGTACAGATTATTTTGTCACCCAAGTACCAAGCCTAGTACCCAATAGTTATTTTTTTCTGCTCCTCTCCCTCCTCCCACCCTCCACATTCCCATAGGTCCCAGTGTCTGTTGTTTCCCTCTATGTGCCCATGTGTTTTCATCGTTTAGCTCCCACTTGTGAGAACATGCAGTATTTGGTTTTCTGTTCCTGCATTAGTTTGCTAGAGATAATAGCCTCCAACTCCATCCATGTTCCTGAAAAGGGCATGATCTCATTCTGTTTTATGGCTGCTGAGTATTCCATGGTGTATACGTACCACATTTTCTTTATCCAGTCTACCATTGCTGGGCATTTAGGTTGATTCCAGGTCTTTGTTATTGTGAATAATGCTGCAGTGAACATATGTGTGCATATGCCTTTATAGTAGAATGATTTATCTTCCTTTGGGTATGTAGTCAGTAATGAGATTGCTAGGTCGAATGGTAGTTCTGTGTTCAGCTATTTGAGGAGTCGCCACACTGCTTTCCACAATGATTGAACTAATTTACACTGTCATTAACAGTATATAAACGTTCCCTTTTCTCCACAACCTCAACGGCATCTGTTATCTTTTGACTTTTTAATAATTGCCATTCTGACTGGCATGAAATAGTATCTCGTTGTGGTTTTTATTTGTATTTCTTGAATTATCAGTAATGTTGAGCATTTTTTCATGTGCTTGTTGGGTACATGTATGTCTTCTTTTGAAAGGTATCTGTTCATGTATTTTGCCCACTTTTTAATGAGGTTGTGTGTTGTTTGTAAATTTAAGTTATTTATAGATTCTGGATATTAGACCTTCGTCAGATGCACAGTTTGCAAATATTTTATCCCATTCTGTAGGCTGTCTGTTTGGCCTGTTAATAGTTTCCTTTGCTGTTCAAAAGTTCTTAAGTTTAATTGGAACACATTTGTCAATTTTTGCTTTTGTTGAGATTGCTTTTGGCATCTTCGTCATGAAATCTTTGCACATTTCTACAGCCAGAATGGTATTTCCTAGGTTGTCTTCCAGGGCTTTTATAGTCTTGGGTTTTACATTTAAGTCTTTAATCCATTGTGAGTTGATTTTTGTACATGGTGTAAGAAAGGGGTCCAGTTTCAATCTTTTGCATATGGCTAGCCAGTTATCCTAGTGCCATTTATTGAATAAGGAGTCTTTCCTCTTTCCCCATTGCTTGTTTTTGTCAGCTTTGTTGAAGATCAGATGGCTGCAGGTGTATAGCCTTATTTCTGGGCTCTCTATTCTATTCCATTGGTCAATGTGTCTGTTTTTGTAGCAATACCATGCTGTTTTGGTTACTGTAGCCCTGTAGTGTAGTTTTAAATCCAGTAATGTGATGCCTCCAGCTTTGTTCTTTTTACTTAAGATTGCCTTGGTTATTTGGGCTCTTTTTGGTTCCATATAAATTTTAAGATAGTTTTTTCCAGTTCTGTGAAGAACACCATTGGTAGTTTGATAGGAATAGCATTGAATCTGTAAATTGCTTTGGGCAGTATGGCCATTTTAATGATATTGAGTCTTCTAATTCATGAGCATGGAATGTTTTTCCACTTGTTCGTGTCATCTCTGATTTATTTGAGCAATGTTTTGTAATTCTTATTGTAGAGATCTTTCACCTCCCTGGTTAGCTGTATTCCTAGGTATTTTATTGTTTTGTGACAATTGTGAATGAGATTACATCCCTGATTTGGCTCGTGGCTTGGCTGGTGTTGGTGTATAGGAATGCTAGTGATTTTTATATGTTGATTTTGCATCCCGAAACTTTGCCGAGCTTGTTTACCAGCTGAAGGAGCTTTGGGGCTGAGACTACGGGGTTTTCTAGATATAGAAGCATGTCATCTGCAAACAGGGATAGGTTGACTTCCTTTCTCCTTATTTGGATGTCCTTTATTTCTTTCTTTTGCCTGATTTCCCTAGCCAGGGCGTCCAGTACAATGCTGAATAGTAGTGGTGAGAGGTGGCATTCTTGTCTTGTGCCAGTTTTCAAGGGGAATGCTTCTAGTTTTTACCCATTAAGTATGATGGTGACTGTGGGTTTGTCATATATGGCTCTTATTATTTTGAGATATTTTCCTTCTATACCTAGCTGATTGATAATTTTTAACATGAAAGAACGTTGACTTTTATTGAAAGCCTTTTTTGAGAGAATTATGTGATTTTTGTCTTTAGTTCTATATATGTGATGAATCACATGTATTGATTTGCATATGTTTGAACCAACCTTGCATCCCAGGGATAAAGCCTACTCGATCATGGTAGGTTAACTTTTCGATGTGCTGCTAGATTCAGTTTGCAAGTATTTTATTGAGGATTTTTGCGTTAGTGTTCATCAAGGATATTGGCCTGAAGTTCTCTTTTTTGTTGTGTCCCTGGCAGGTTTTGGTATCAAGATGAAGATGACTTCCTAGAATGAATTGAGGAGGAGTCCCTCTTTGGTTTTTTGGAATAGTTTCAGTAAGAATGGTAACAACTCTTCTTTGTACATCTGGTAGAATTCGGCTGCGAATTCATCTGATCCTGGGCTTTTTTTGGTGGGTAGGTTGTTTATTACTGATTCAATTTCAGAACTCATTATTGGTCCAAATCAATTTCTTCCTGGTTTCATCTTGAGAGGGTGTATGTGTCCAGGAATTTATCCATCTTTTCTAGGTTTTCTAGATTGTGTGCATAGAACTGTTTTTAATATTCTGTGATTATTTGTATTTCAGTGGGATCAGCGGTAACATCCCCTTTATCATTTCTGGTTGTATTTATTTGGATCTCCTTTCCTTTCTTCTTTATTAGTCTAGCTAGTGACCTATCTAATTATTTTTTTTAAAAAAACTAACTGCTGGATTCATTGATCTTTTGAATGGCTTTTCATGTCTTGATCTCCTTCAGTTCAGCTCTGAATTTGGTTACTTCTTGTCTTCTGCTAGCTTTGCAGTGGTTTTCTCTTGCTTCTCTAGTTCTTTTAATTGTAATGTTAGGTTGTTAATTTGAGATCTTTCTAACTTTTTGATGCAAGCATTTAGTGCTATACATTTCCTACTTAACACTGCCTTAGCTGTGTCCCAGAGATTCTACTATGTTGTTATTTTTGTTCACATTAGTTTCAAAGAACTTCTTGATTTCTGCCTAATTTCATTATTTACGCAAAAGGCATTCAGGGGCAAGTTGTTTAATTTCCATGTATTCACATGGTTTTGAGCGATTTTTTAAGTCTTGATTTCTATTTTTATTGCACTATGGTCTGATACTGTATTTGGTATGATTTTGATTCTTTTGTATTTGCTGAGGATTATTTTATGTCTGATTGTGTGGTCAGTTTTAGAGTATGTACCATGTGGTAATGAGAAGAATGCATATTCTGTTCATTTTGGGTGGAGAATTCTGTAAAGGTTTATCACACCCATTTGGTCCAATGTTGAGTTGAGGTCCGGAATATTTTTGTTAATTTTCTGCCTTGATGACCTGTCTAATACTGTCAGTGGAGTTTTGAAATTTCTCACTATTATTGTGTGGGAGTCTAAGTCTCTTTGTAGGTCTCTAAGAACTTGCTTTATGAATCTGGGTGCTTTTGTGTTGGGTGCATATATATTTAGGATAGTTAGATCTTCTTGTTGAATTGAACACTTTACCATTATGTAATGCCTTCTTTGTCTCTCTTGATCTTTGTTGGTTTAACACATGTTTTGTTATTTCCCTTTTTATTGCGCACAAAACTACAATGATCAGTTCTACATGTTGAATTGAATTAGGTGCTTGCAAAATCAAGAATTTTAAGCCTTTAAGCAAATTTTGGTTATAGTAAGTAATGGGACAGAAATTTCAGGGACCCAAGAGATTAAGAAACCAGTTTTTAAAATGTATTATACAACCTGTTTATTTTCTCCTCAAGTGAATATCATCCAGAATTCAGATATTATAACATTGGCTTCAGTTCATTGCTGGTAAGAAGCATTTCAAATATCTGAGCTCTCTGCACTCACCATGTTTTACCAACATAATCATGGGGCGTTTACTTACTGTGAGTGACATCTTCAAAGGGAGAGTACGTTCTGGCTCTTTTGATTAAGGCAGAAAGCATTGTGAGTGCCCCTTGAGAATTGTTCTAAGAGAAAGTACCTATTGCTAATTTGGTAAAGTGATATTAAACAACATGCTGGAATAGTTTTTTGAACACAGATTTTCCATAAACTCTGCAATCATTCCATGTTCAGTTTGTAGCAATAATGTGAAGTCATTCTTTTCAGAAAGGAGCATGCAGATCTTGATGTGACTTACTTGAGAATGATTGTTATCTCACAATTTGGTATTTCTGTTTCCTCAAGACACACACACACAAAATCAGTAAATATATAGAGTATGTTAAAAATGCGAAGGTTCACTAAGGATTTATTGGAATAATGGGAATAATGGTGAACTCCCAAAAGTGGAATTGTTTACTTAAATGACATGCCTTTTCAATTTTGTAAATATTGTCAAAATATTTTCTGAAAATATCTTTAAATTTATATTCTTACATGTTTAGATTACTCTCTTTCCCTCAACACACACAAATGTGCATATACACACACACACACACATTTTTATCCTGGGCAGTATCAGTGTTCTAATTGTGGATAATACAATTTGTAAAATATGGTATCTTGGTTGTCAATTGCATGCTCAAATTATGAATGAGTTTTAGCATCACATATTCTTTTTTTTTTTCTTTTCTTTTTTTTTTTTTTGAGATGGAGTCTCACTCTGTCGCCAGGCTGGAGTGCAGTGACGCAATCTCGGCTCAGTGCAACCTCCACCTCCCGGGTTTCAAGTGATTCTTTGCCTCAGCCTCCCAAGTAACTGGGACTACAGGCACCAACCACCACGCCCAGCTAATTTTTTATTTTTAGTAGAGAAGGGGTTTCACCGTGTTGGCCAGGATAGTCTCGATCTCCTGACCTCGTGATCCACCCGCCTCAGCCTCCCAAAGTGCTGGGATTACAGGCGTGAGCCACCATGCCCTGTACACATATTATTTTACTTACGACTTACGTGCCTATTAATTTCTTTTAAGAATTTCAAAGCAAAATGGGGAAATCATTTCATGATAGATAAATATGAATGAAGACAAACCCAAATTCCCTTTGGAAAAAAAATTATCTTTTCTGCAGAACTGCTCAGATTTTTACTACACATGTGTGCACTGTAATTTTTCAAGAGGGAGTTGGAAGAGAAAGGTTTGAAGGAAAATCTTCATTTCACACTCTTCTTCCCCTACCATTCTCACCTCAACAGCTTATAATGATTCCACCTCTGGTTCCTAGATGCTGTAGAAAATACTATTTATGAGTATATATTACAGTGTGTAAAAATTATAGAGTGAATGGTTATTGCTACATATAGAGTGAATGGTTATTGCCATATAACTATATAGTTAAATATATTAACTTTATGTACCATTAAAAACTGTCTTAAATGATAACAAAAGGGGGATTAGATAAACTACAAAAAAGTATAGAAACCTGCAATGATGACTACCAAAAATCCACCCCTTTGCTACACCAGCAAGCTGTTCCTCCCATCAACACTGAACACTATTTCTCCTCCTTTTGACTCCCATTGGCACTGTGATTTGCTGCAACTTATAGAATATGATGGAAGTGGTGCTGTGCAAATGCCCAGCCCTCAAGAGATCTGGCAACTTCTGCCTTTACTTGATTATGGAGTGAAACCTGGGGTTGGCCATAATGTTAGAAAGAAAAACAGGCCCAGCCAGCTTGCAAGCACCCTAGGTGAAGTGCCCAACATGTATGTGAAGCCATCTTGGACATTCCAGCTCAAGCCAAGCTCCCAGCAGATCGTAATCACATGAGGGATCATAGCCAATATCATGTGAAGAGGGAGAACCCCAACTGAGCCCAGCCAACCCACACAACCATGAAAAATTGAATAAATAACAAAGGGAGGGATTGTAATGTACCTAAATGTTAAAGTAGAGCTGACAATAGTACTGAGAGACAAAATCACGCAAATTGTAAAATGAAAACCGGTTGTCAAGACAGGCGAACTCCGTGTAGATGGATGGGAGAGGCCCCAGACCAATGAGAGAGTACAAAACTCTAATCCTGAATTAGACTTCGACAGCTAGGACTGATATTTTACAACTGTGTTTCCAGTGGAATTTTCTATGATGATGAAAAAAATATGTAGCTGCTGAGTACTTGAAATGTGACTAGTGTCTCTGTGGAGCTGCATTTTTAATTGTATTTAATTTTGCTTAACTCTCATTTAAATTTAAATAACCACATGTGGCCAGTGGCTACAACATTGGACAGTGCAACTACTACATCACATGCAGGACTTTACCCTGATGAAGGGATAAATCTCCAACAACTCTCCCCAAAATTATGTCTTTTCCATGTGCATATCCCTCAGAATTCTGAGAAGAACCTTACTACTTAGACCTTGATCTACTTGAACTGCTCAGAGTTACCAAATTACCTGTCAATATCTCCATATGCAAACCCAAGAATCAGAAGGCACAAGTAAAACCCTCCTCCTTGTGTTCTCTGAGTAAACAGAGATGGGGCTGAAAGTAATGACTTAAATAAAGCCTGTCTCTACCTTTTATACTAAGTCTATAAATAGCCTCTAGGTAAAATAATCTATTATAAAGGGAATTTCTAAGAATTTTAATTAGAGTATTTAAAATTTAAATTCATATATATATATGTGCTCCCCAAGCGTCCTTCAATATAGAAATATTTTGTCTATGTGACCTCTATTAACCTCTTGCAGTGGTAATAAGACACATTTTGGGAAAGCTCTGCTAGAAAACTGCAGAAGAATTTTTATTAAGCAAGGCTAAATGTCATAGTGAAATATTGAAAACTTCAACCATGAATACTACATAACTTTCCAAAATCAATTCCATTTCCTTAATTACAAAATTAATCATTTGAGATTATTAAACAAATATGAGACAAGACTAAAATGATGATTTTCATTTCCTTATAGGTTAATTTTTAAATATTTAAGAAAAATAGAGTAATTCTCTTCTCAAAGAAGGCAAAATTGTAGCTGAGACTTAATTTAATTATATGGTAACTAGGCTCCAAAATTTTCAAACACTAATTTTAACATTTTTACCTAATGAAGGCAATATTGACATTTACACGAATAAAATTACCGTTTTTCTGTACCTGTCTGGCAATGAGCCATGATTTTCCAAAGAGCCAAGGACAAATAACTATTTCAAGGACTCTGCTAGATAGAAATGCTTGCATTCTTAGGAGAATAAAATTTGTTCTGCTTCACTGTCTAATTTAACACCACTGAAATTGAAAATGAAAAGGTATTATTTCTACTCCCTATGAGTCCTCAAAAACCCTTCTGCCCTCTAGAGTTTGTTCCAATTGAATCATCAAACTAAGGTAAACCAGGAAATTATTCCAGTCACTTAAAGATTTGGCTAAAATATGAGATGTCTCTTCTCCCAAATTCCTATTCGTGGCATTTTATTTTTCATAGCAGTCCTCAAAGTTCATCTTCCTCCAAGATTCTCATCCTGGATGTATATTGGGATAACTTGGGCTGAGGGTAGACTTTTGAAAATACAGATTCCTGGGCCCCACCCCAGACTAATCTCAGCATGGGGAGGAGAAAGTACGAGGGCCAAGCAAAGACATCCTTAAAGCCACTCAGTGGATTCTCATGACAATTACACCATTGGGCTAGTCTATTCCGCTCATTTAACGGACTTGGGTGCCGAGGGCCAGCCAGCTAAGTGAGCTGTTACCATTTCATTTATTCTTCCCAAGACAATCAGGACTGGGGCCGTCTGAATACTTGGTGGTTTCCAAACTTGGGCATGAGCCACCAGGGCTACAAAGATCCTTAGAGCGTGAAAGGGGACATGAGGAAAGAGGAGATTCTCATCTCTCACCAGAGAAGCAGTCCTAACTGTGTACTGCGGTTCTCCATATTTTGTTTGAAAAGAGGGTTCCGCTGCTAAAGTATGCCAAGTCTGAGAAATCATTCCACTAAAATTGTGAACGTGATACGAATAATGGACATGTCTGAGATATTTATCAAAGTACCTTAGGAGCCAGACACCAGTTCAACTAATAATGAAATGTAAAAACACTTAAAAAACAGAGGAGTGTTTATTCTTAAGTCACATTTTTTTCAGGTGTTTGGTGAGCTCTAAGGAGATATGGAGTTCAAATATTAGCACCCATGAAAAATATGTGTCACAGGTAAGAATCCCAGGTCACAGGTGCAAGTTTATTAAATTAAAAAAAAATTTTTTTTAACTGACAATTTCTAGTTCATATCTCATTACTCTGATATCTAATATTAAGGATATGGTTGGTTGGGCCTAATTTGGGGAAGTTAGACAGTTCTAAGGCATCAGGGAAGGGCTCTGGTCCCTGGCGCTTTTCTGACCTCACTGGCATCCTCTGGGATACCCTCTGTCTCACTGAGCCTCAGGGCATAAGTACACACAGAGCCCTTTCATTCCTAACTATAAAGCCTCTTGGGTCCAGCTTTCTATCAACGGCCTTTGCCCATCACTTGGTCTCTCTAGAAAGCATCCTGCTGCTCCCTCAGCCATCCTGGGTTTGGGGGACCATGTAAGGGTGTCTCAGGCTCCTCTGTTCAGACACCCCTTCCACCGTTTCTACTCCATTGCTTCCCTGTCACGCTGCCAAGCGGGCATCTGTGAAGCTTGCTGCCTCTCCTAGCTCCACAATGGAAGCAAGGCACAGCTCTTCCCTGCTGCTGGATCCCCAGAGTTTTCTCAAAGGACCAGCCCCAGCAGTGGGGACCCAGGCATAGGGTCTCTCTGTGGGAACCATCAGTGTCTATGTATCACCAACTCTCCTTTCTTAAGGAGATTGCAGTCAAAGGGGAGGAAAAACTATCTAGAACTGAAAACATTTTCTTCTAAAACTATTACTCTGTTCTGGAGCCTTTAGAATCCAGGTTTTTGCAACTCAAAACACTTTTTTTTTCTCAAGGCAATTGTTTACAACGGCCTATTTTAAAGTCAAATGCTTCTTTTCTCTTCTGTCATTTCTTCCCAGGAGCTGCCCCAGTGGAGGTGAGGAGAGTCACAGGAGACAAAGGAGGATGGGGGAATAAACAAGTCAGTTAATACATCAGTATTCTATCTTTCTAAACACGCACATTGATCAGGTTCTGTACAAAATAAGGTAAAAAATAAAATGTACAAAATAAAAGTGTGACCCTCCTTCTTCAAAAATTATTAGGTTAGTGCAAAAGTAATTGCGATTTTTGCCATCACGTTAAAAAAAAAAAGGCAAAAACCGCAATTACTTTTGCTCTAACCTGACACAATGAATTTCAAGATAGCTATAGCAGCGCGTTAAACCACACACAGGGCCTTTCTGAATACAGTGGCCCTATGTGACTGCATATGTCCACACCCACAAAGCTGACCCTGTCTTTAGCTCTTAAAACATATTTTTCTTTGATTTTTGTTGGAGTGTTATTTGTACTGTCATCCCTCAGCATTTTTGGGAGATTGATTCTGATCCTCCCCTCATCCCCAGATACAAAAATCTGTGGATGCTTAAGTCCTTGATATAAAATGGTGTAGTATTTGCATATAACCTATGAACATCCTCCTGTATACTTTAAATCATATCTAGGTTACTTATAACACCTAATACAATGTAAATGCTATGTCAATAGTTGTTATACTTTTATATTGTAAAATTTATATTATTTTTATTATTGTTAAATATAAACCTAGTATTGTTTTTATTGTTGTATTGTCATTGTTTATTGGGTTTTCCAAATATTTTTGATCCATGGTTGGTTAAATTCACAGATGCAGGAAATTATCAAAATAATTTGGAGGATAATCTAAGTAGCAATAGGAATTCATAATATAAACTATAAAATACGACAGATGACTATGCAGTTTTTTATAATCATGTGTGGATATTAAATGGCATGGAAAATTATTGCCATGATTCTGTATGTTGGAAATGTTAATGTTTCTGCCCTGACTACACCGTATTTCCAGGGAAAGAGCCCCACTCACCACTCTGGGAGCAGAGCTCTTATTTCACCCCTTGGCTTCTCCCGCCTCCCTCCTCTGTTGCTAATTGGCTCAGGTGTGAGTAACAGATCCAAAAGCAACCAATCAGTAGACTTGCCAGAAAACTATTATCTATGTGGACATGATGGAAAAAATGAAGAGGGCAAAGTTTGAAATGTGGACTAAAAACTCAGAATGTATCAGACAGTAAGGCTAAGAGCTCAGTTATAAAGTCACAAGGTAGAGTTGAAGCTTGAGGAGTCACTGTAAGTAGTAAACTGAAAGTGTTGGGGAGCAGAAATTAATAAGTAGAGAAAGCTTGTTGGAAACAGGGCAAGAAGTAGGTAGAGGCCAGCTAGCCTTGTCTGCAGAGAGGACTTGGAGCTCCTGTTGCTGAGGTGTTGAGAGCTGCTTCAGTTTCAGACTCACACTCTAGCCTAGGTCCTCAAGGGACTTGTCCTAACCTGGGGTCTTTTCTTGGATTTCCAAGACAACGTCCTTGTCACGAGGTCAGGAGATCGAGACCATCCTGGCTAACACGGTGAAACCCCGTCTCTACTAAAAATACAACAAACTAGCTGGGCGTGGTGGCGGGCGCCTGTAGTCCCAGCTACTGGGGAGGCTGAGGCAGGAGAATGGCGTAAACCTGGGAGGCGGAGCTTGCAGTGAGCTGAGATCCGGCCACTGCACTCCAGCCTGGGCAACAGAGCGAGACTCCGTCTCAAAAAAAAAAAAAAAATAGCATTTTTTGTGTGACTCTGGGCCAGTGATCAGTCCCTCAAACTTATCCTAAATCCCCTTATATAACATCTCGTTAGAAATAAATTAAATAATCTCATGACGATAGAGTGAGGGGAACTCTGATCACTGCTGGTGACCTCTCTTCTCTACCTGGTCATGCTTCATGTTTTCCCTGCTAGCATCTGCAACTGAAGTTAGCAACTGATATACATACTTTACTGTCTGGCTTTTTTTTTTTTTTTCGAGACAAGGTTTCTCTTTGTCACTCAGTCTGAAGTACAATGGCATAATTATGGCTCATCACAACCTTGAACTCCTGTGCTCTAGTGATCCTGCTGCCTCAGCCTCCCAAGTAGCTGGGTCTATAAGAGTACACCACTACACCTGGCTAATTTTTACTTGTTTTAGATATGGGGTCTCACTGTGTCACCCAGGCTGGTCTCAAACTTCTGAATTCGAGCAATTCTTCTACCTTGGCCTCCCAAATTGGTAGGATTACAGACATGAGCCACCACACCTGGCTGTCTGGCCTTTCTTAATGGGGTCAGGCCGAATGGTCCTACCTACCAGGCTGACATGGCTTTACCTTAGCACCTGTTGATGCTCAAGACCTCCTGGGTCCTTCCATATCCTCCTTCTGGCTCTGCTTTAAGTCCCATCCCATACCTTCTGCTATACAATCATCCTGCCCGGGCCTGCTGACTTCCACTAAACAATCTCCTGATTTGACTCAAGCCCACCCACCCCCACTCTCCTTTCCTCCAGTTATAGGAAACCCTGGCCCAAGCCTTGGCACATAGGAATTAGAAGAACCCTGGAAAGCTAAACCAGAGTCTTCCTTGTATCTATGTTGGAGAGAATCTCCAAGTTCACACTGATGTGGCCCATTGCTAGGTTTCTACACTATGCGAAAACTTGCAATGCTATCTCCAACCAGAGATCCAAATGTAAAACTAGGCAAAGCCCCTGCCCTTAGCATTCCCCTCCACTTTTTTTACATACTTGGGTTTGGCCCAGAGGGGAAGGACTTTGTTTTATAATTTTTATTTTTAAAATGAGCAAATATTTTGAAGATGTTGATTTTCTGTTATCATTGGTGGTAACATGAGAGTTTTATGTAGAGGCCTTTGTACTTTTCCAAATTTGTTTCTTATTTTTATTTTTAAAATATTTGAAGACAAAAAATTTAATTCAGTGTCAGTTTTAATGATGTTTCAGGACCATTTTTAGAACTATTTTAGGGGAACAAGCTGGGATTTAATTCAACCTCCTGATGGGTTTAGTTTATGGGCTCACAACTAGTGAGAGGAAAATTTTAAATGGAAGATAAAATTCCCATCAACACCACCACCAATAGCTCGGTGATGGTTTCTTTTTCTTCTAATAACCAGATAATTGCCTGGGATCACTAGTTCATTTAGCTAGTTCAGACTCAGTCTAGCAAACAGGTAAGAAGGGATAACTTGAGTGACTTCTCTGTAACTATCTTTCCTCAGGTCTCAAAATTTAGTCTTTGAAGTCCATCCTGTTTGTTCGAGAGAATGCTGACCTTCCTCCATAGCAATAACAGATTTTATTCAGGGTAACAATGTATGCAGAAACCACTTCCCAATCTCCTTTGTAGATAGTTATGTCCATGTGGCTAAATTCTGACCAAAAAGATATGAGTTAATGTCAAATGGGACTTCTAGTAGAACGACTCAGAGAAAGCTGACTCCCCTTCCCCTTTTCTTTGTCTCATTTCCTGAAATGTGGATATAATAATATCTGGAGATCTGGCAGCTGTGAAAGGAAAATAAATCTTGGGACCCCAAAATCACTAGGCCAAGGAAAAAGTCAAGCTGGGAACTATGTCAGACAAACCTGCCTTCTATTTTATAAGATAGCTACAAAGACAAAAAGCTACACGCCTCCCTCACAATTTGCCCACAAGGAAGTTCCTTGTGGACAAAGGACAGATAGAATTCAAAGTCATCTCTCCGAGGCTCACCTGAGGCAAATGCGTATCTGATTGCTTCCTCTACCTTTTGTTTATGTAAAAATGAAGATTTACTGAGCCAGACTAAATTGTGCATTCAGTGGAAGGCTGATCAAGGACTCAAAAGAATACAACCTTTTGTTTCTTATCTACTTATAACCTGGAAGCCCCCACCTCAAATTGTCACGAACCAAGGTATATCTTAGACATATTGACTAATGTCTTATGTCTCCCTAAAATGTATAAAAGCAAGCTGTACCCTGACCACCTTGGACACATGTTGTCAGGACCTCCTGAGGCTGTCACAGGTGAATCCCTAATCTTGGCAGAATAAACTTTCTAAATTGATTAAGACCTGTCTCAGATACCTTTTGGTTTACACAACCATATTAGATCACAAGATGCATCTTCAAGGACTGTAAGACCTCAAAGTTGAAAGCCACCCCAGAGAAATAGAAAGAAGGAAAGAACCAGGGAACAGGGTCCTTTATGACTTAATGGACCCTCTGTATCAGTTTTCAGTCCTGAAAGTCTGCCTCCAGATTTCTTTTCTTTTCTTTTCTTTTCTTTTCTTTTCTTTTCTTTTCTTTTCTTTTCTTTCTCTCTTTCTTTCTTTCTTTCCAGGGTCTTAGCCTGTCACCCATGCTGGAATGCAGTGGTGCAATCACAGCTCACTGCAGCCCTAACCTCCCCTGGGTTAGGAGATCCTCCCAACTCAGCCTCCTAAGTAGTTGGGACTATATGCTTGAACCTGGCTAAATTTTGTATTTTTTGTAGAGACAGGGTTTCACCATGTTGCCCAAGCTGGCAGATTTCTTTTACGTAGAAACTAACCCTTGTGTTTTTTTAAGGCACTTGTACTTCAGCCTCTTAATATCAACCTGGTTTAATGTCTAATGGATACTTAACCGAGTACCTTCATTTTTCTACAAGATAGTTTAATTATTTTATCTCCTTTATTTTCTCTTTCCTCCTTTTCTTCACTTCCTACTTAGCTTTTTAGAGATGCAATTATAGCCTTTTACCTCCTCTTCACCAGACACTTCCTACAGGACAAGTTCATCTATGTGCTTAGAAGCTCCAAAGCGGATCTCTCACCCACCAGAAAGTTGCCTTGACAAATAACAGTCAATTTATAACCCAAAGTATATCCACTAGAGTTTTTAGCCACCTTTATAACCATTTCTGCCCATGAAGATGCTAACATTACTGCCCAGTAGATAAGTCACCAAAGTAAGTATGCAGACCCCCACCTGCTTACTTCCACCCGGTACAGGCCTCCCCCTTTAAAAGCACCCACTTTCTCTCCAAAAGCAAAATTATACCCTTAAGGCAGGAATCCTGTACTTCTTCCCCTAAGCCATCTTTGCAATACAAAGTCACTTTCTTTGTATCAGCTCTTGCTCTTGTTAATTGGACTCTGCAAGTGGTGAACATTGTGCATTACACATACAATCGTGGATGGGAATTTGTTCATTCATTCAATAGATTATTATTGCACATCCAAGCTCCAGACATTATGCTAAGCATTGAGTATTCTGGTGCCAGCTGCTGGAGTAATAAAAATAAAAATAGTAATTATTGTTACTACTGTGGATACTGTGTTAGCTCCCTTTTCCACTTGCCCCTCCAAATCCACTCTCCACACACCCCACTTTGTGCCTCTGGGAAGCTGACCTATATGGATGCCATGAGTGGGCTTCCTTACCCTTTAGCTCCAGTTGGATCTGGTCAGTAAAGAGAACCAGTGGGAGCTAAAAGGAGAGAGGAGGAAGAGGTTGGAGTGTTTATTCCCCTTGTTCTTGTATTAGTCCATTTTCATGATGCTGATAAAGACATGTCTGCGACTGCGTAATTTATGAAGAAAAAGAGGTTTAATGGATTCACAGTTCCACGTGGCTGGGGAGGCCTCACAACCATGGCAGAAGGCTAAAAGCACTTCTCACCTGGCAGCAGCAAGAGAGAATGAGAACCAAGCAAAAGGGGTTTCCTCTAATAAAACCATCAGCTCTCGTGAGACTTACAAGAACAGTATGGGAGAAACTACCACGTGATTCAGTTATCTCCTACTGGGTCCCTCCCACAACATGTGGGAATTATGGGAGCTACAGCTCAAGAGGAGATCTGAGTGGGGACACAGCCACACCATATCAGCTCCCCACTGCAGGATTGCTGTAAGCTGGCTTTGTCTGGCTTCCAGTCAGGCAGCCCCCTTCACACTACTGTCTGTCTCCAGGTCCTCACAACTGCCCCTTTTCTTATGTCTGTGGACCTCGGGTAGTCATTGTGGCCAGCGGTACTGAGCTTGAAGTTTCACTACATTCTATCCACGTCTTTATAAAAAGTCCCTTTTCAAACCACTCCTCAAATGAATTCATTGCAATGTGCCATCTGTTTCTTTCTGGGAACTGAAGAACTTCTTATGAAGTGTTTCTTTTTTGACAGATACGGCTAGGTATACCATTTCATCAAATCTTTACAATCTTTTCTACATTTTACCCAGTAAGGCTGAAAAAAAGAGAGGCTGAGAGAATTGTAACCAAGGTGTTGACTAGGTTCTTTTATTTTCCTAACCTGGACACATATAGAGATAGGCTGGACATTACACAAAACAAAACAAGCAAGATTTACCATGGTGTACCCTTCCATCTTGCTCTCCATCCCAGCTTTTCTCTTTGTGTCTCTCGCTTGCAATATCCTGTTGCTATTCCTCGGAGTTCAAGGATCCCTGTTGTGGTGTCTCTCTGGTCAGTCATCCCAGCAGTGTTTCTTGCTGTGGTTATCTTCTCTGTGCTACAAGCTCTCAGAACACTGTCCTCCCTTCTCTTCAGTGATGCCAAGTTACCCGGATAATAATACCGAGCTCTGCAGTACTTACTTGCTGACACTTATTCATTGTTACCTCTCCAAGGGTAGCAAGAACTCTAATTGACCAGTTACCTTCATTTAAACAGAGGACTTAACCTGTACTGGTAGTTTTAGAGACTGCTGTGGTGACTAAAGAGACATTTTGATGGTTATATCCTCATTGACTGCAGACCCACTTGGTATAAGGTGGTCTTGTGCAAGACACAAGAAAAATATTTCATATTTTGTGCTGCGAAAAATTCTGTGGCAATTCTCCATCAAAGTATTCTGATTTGATTCCTAATATTGTTTTCCCCAATGTATCTTTTAAAAGTCTTATTTATATATTCCACACAAGGAGAATAATTCTCCAGGCGATATGTGGAATTAGTAGAAGTAAAAAAAAAAAAAAAAAAGACTTTCGGTGGTGGAACGAGACTCGCTGATACCGTTCATCTGTTGAGGAAAAGTCCAGCCAAGTCCATTTTATCGGTATCAAAGACAACATGTAACTTAGCCTCCTAAACACTTTCAAATTCTCTTTCCACATAACAGCACATTTTTTTAAAAGAGTAATCTGTGTCCAAAAGTGTGTTCAATATATTTCTCCAGACAACAAACATTCTAGAATTGTAACTTATTTGTTTCTGGTATAACTGGGAGGCAAGGAAAACAATTCAAATGATTCTAGTTGCGTAACAAAGCCTACATGCCAGGAACTGTAAGAGTCATTCCCAAAAGCAGCTCTTCAAATGTGCATGCCCTAGTTCCATTATCCAAACAATGCTTGAGTGAGTTAGCACTTTCTTACTAGAAAAGACTTGTTTATATTGAAGGATACTGATGGCAAAGAATTCTGCCAAAAACATTCTATTGCACAGGTAAAAGTCTTGCCTGAAGGGTAGAACTCAAGAGACCCCTGGCATTTGGTTCAGCACGGTACATTTAATCATAATATAAAATTTGCAAAAAAGTGTGGACTCTTGCAATATTCTCTTCCTATGACAGTGGAGAAAATTCTATTACTCCTACCAATTTTTCTTGACTTATGTAGTAAGAGGCGGATTCTAAAGATTAGAATAACTTTGATAGTTTAAAACATGACTGCAAATTCTGTGACATTCTTCCCATTGAGAGCTGTAGTCTCCGTTTGTCCCCCTTGAACCTTGACAAGCTTGTGAAATCTTAGGCCAGTAGGGTATGGTAGAAGGAATGCTAAGTGATTTCCAAGGCGGGGTCATAAAAGGCCATACTGCCCCGTTTGCTGGAAAATTCTTCTTGGAGACTTGAGCCTGAGTCTGTCATGCTAGAAAGACCTGGGGTAGACACTCCAGTTACCAGTCCCAACTGAGTCCAGGCTTCCAGTCATCCATCCATCCCTAATGATAAGGACAAGAGGCAGGGAAATTCTGGGCAGAAGAGGATGGGTCCCCAGCGAGGGCCCTACCCTCAAGCCTGGAACCATGGCCCAAAGTGAGAACATACATCCCTGTTTTCCCACCCAAATGTTGACATTTCCAAAGCCACCCATGGCCCACCCCACCCCTCATCATGTGCCCATAAAAGTCCTAGGCTCTGACAGCAGAGAGAGAAGAGGAAAAGCAGCTGGACATCAGAGAGTATGGTTGAATGTTGGAGAGAAGCACTTGACTTCAGAGGGATAGCTTGATGGGGTAGCTCCAGAGAGGAGTCCAGCCAGGACAACGGGACTGTGGGGGAAGATTACCTTCCTGCTCCATCCCCTTTTTATCTCCCCTTCCCACTGAGGGCCACTTTCATCAGCAATAAAATCCCCCACCTTCACCATCTTCAACTCATTTATGCGACTTAATTCCTCCTGAATGCCAGACAAGCACTTAGTTGCCAAGAGGGTGTGTGCAAAAGGTGTCACACTGACCCTACACTGAGCTGCTAACATATAAGCCGTCCTCAGACAGCAAAGGTAAAGGAGTGCTGACTGTAACACTTCTTCTGGGGCTTGCAGGGTCGTGGGCATTCCCCACTAGATACTGCTGCAGGCCTCACATGAGTGAAGTTTGCCCCTGCTGGTGCTGTTTGCCCCTGCTGTGAGTGAAGTGAGTGAAGTTTGCCCCTGCTGGTGCTGAAGCAGCTGGCTAGCTCCAGTGCCTGCACTCCAGTTCCTGCCCGCAAAGCAGTCAGGGAAAATTTCCTGCTTCACTGCCAAGAATACAGACATGTGAGTGAAACTCACGTGGACCAGTCCATTTTCCAGCTGAATACCTTCAAACAAACAGAAAACTGCTCTAGGGAAACCCTTTGGAAATCCTGACCCACAAAATCTTGAGGTGCTATTTCAACCACAAAGTTTTAGGAAGTTTGTTTTCTAGCAATAACCAGAACAATTACTTCCTAAGTTAAATAGTCATTGATCAGTACACCACTATTAGGGAGGGTGGTTCTATCTCATAGACAAGAAATGACTTACAAAGTCACAGAGTAATGCAGGGTGTTTTAGTCCATTTTGTGCTGCTATAGCAGAATATCTGAGACTGAGTAATTCATAAAGAACAGAAACTTACTATCTCATATTTCTGGATACTGGGAAATCCAAGATGAAGGTACCAGCTATTGGTCTGGTGAGGACTTTCTTGCTACATCTTCATATGGCAGAAGACAAAAGGCAAGAGAGAGTGAACCCACTCCTGAAGCCTTTTTAATAACAGTATTAATCCATTCATGAGGATGGAGCCCTCATAACCTAAACACTTCCTGGTAACCACTACCTCCTGACACTGCTGCATTGGGGATTAAGTTTCCAATATATAAATTTTGGGGAACATATTCCAACCAAAGCTCAGGGGAAGAGCCTGATTCCAACTATCATTGAGAACTGTGTTTTTTCTTCACTATGCCATCTTTTCATGTCAGTCATAAAATTTTCAAACAAGCATCTTAAAATAACTAAGTGCATTGGCCTTCAAAGTGTGTTCTCTGAAGCTTGAGAGTTCAAAAAAAGGTCACTCAAGACTCATGCTAGGAGAGGAAGCAATGCAGGATAGTCAACGAGGAGTGGGAGGGTTTCTGATCTTGTTTGAAACCAAATGTGTTCTCCTTCTAATAGTTGTATGAAGATGCTGATATTCCACGTAAGATATCTTTTGAATATAATGCCCCCTTACTAAAACAAAAACAAACAGATAAAAGTATTTTTGAAGTAGTATTCCAGTCCAAGAGACTCATTTTAAAATTTAAAAGCCATGACCTGATAAACAAAGCATCTTGCCCAGTGTTATATTGTTGACAAATTCGGTGTTATGATTAATATTCCAGTGATTTTGCCATTTTTATACAATCTGCCTTTTTCATGCATATTACCAAGATTCAAGACTGATAGGAAGCATTTTATCCAACCAATATTTATTGAATACCATGCCAATCTCCACACCAGGTGCAGTATTGAGCATGATGGTCATGATCATTGATGTGATTGGGGTTATAACTTGATAGGTAATAATTATCAACCAATAACCCATTTGTTTCCTTTCTGTAAGTGGCTTCAGCTTCTGTCCCCATCTTATTCCTAACAGGAACTATCAACAGAGAAAACATCAAAAGTCTTATGATTTAGTCTCTTGCAGAGGACAGGAGTGAAGTTGTGAAAGAGGAATAGGAAGGAATTAGGGAACTGTAACAATCCAGAAGCATAAACAATTAGGTACCAAATAAGCACGGTAGTACTGTTTCTATAAGAGCACCAGTAACATAGACTTTTGAAATTGCTACAAAATCACCAAAATGATTTTTAAAGATGTTTACTCACTTCTTTGTGTTGTTTATTTTATTTTGTTTGAGAATATTGCTTTAATTATTCCTTGAGGTTTTTTTGAGCACTACACTTTTCAGGAAGCATTCTATATAACATTCTTTTTAAAGATCAAACTAAACACAAGTAGGAATGTGACAAAGGTTTTGAAAAACAAGCCGCTTGAGAGAGTATATTGACGTGGGTGATTTCTGAGGTTCTTTTTAGGTGTAGAGATAATTGATCAAAATAGGTCATTAATTCAGTTATAAAAATTCAGTCCCTTCAGACAAATCACTTGTAGAACTTGTGAACCAAAGAACTCTAATGACTGAATTAACACAGTGGAGTCTTTATTTTTAAAGATGCAAGAGGGATATTTTAAACTTTCTATTTTCATTTTAATTTAAATATATAAAGGCTCTGCTTCAACTCTTGAGAAATTCTAGCTGTAGGAACAACCTTTCCAAATCTTCTTCTTTAAAAAATTCTATTTTTGGCAAAAGCATCTTCAGTTTATCCACAAGCCATTTACTTTTCATAATCCATAATTTAAACCAGAAAGTGCTTTTCTTTTTTTTTCTTTTCTTTTCTTTTTTTTTTTTTTGAGGTGGAGTCTCACTCTGTTGCCCAGGCTGGAGTGCAGTGGCGCCATCTCCACTCACTGCAAGCTCCGCCCCCTGGGTTCACGCCATTCTCCTGCCTCAGCCTCCTGTGCAGCTGGGACTACAGGCGCCCGCCACCGTGCCCAGCTAATTTTTGTATTTTTAGTAGAGATGGGGTTTCACCGTGTTAGCCAGGATGGTCTCGATCTCCTGACCTCGTGATCCGCCCGTCTCGGCCTCCCAAAGTGCTGGGATTACAGGCTGCTTTTCTTTTTTAATAGAGAAAGCTAATTTATCTGACATTGTCATCATGGAATAGTGTGTTGCAACAAGCTAGAATTCTAGAGAGAGTCATCTTTTTTTTCTTTTTTTTTGAGACAGAGTCTTGCCCTGTCGCCCAGGCTGGAGTGCAGTGGCCCGGTCTCGGCTCACTACAAGCTCCGCCTCCCGGGTTCACGTCGTTCTCCTACCTCAGCCTTCGGAGTAGCTGGGACTACAGGCACCCGCCACTAGGCCCGGCTAATTTTTTGTATTTTTGGTAGAGACGGGGTTTCACCGTGTTAGCCAGGATGGTCTCAATCTCCAGACCTCTTGATCCACCAGCCTCTGTCCCCAAAGTGCTGGGATTACTGGTGTGAACCACTGCACCTGGCCCATCATTTTTATTACAGATGAATTATTTGTTTTCACATCTATAAAATACAAGCAAAAATATGTCACACAAATGTATACTGATGATTATTTAATCTTTGGTGATTCACATAGCATAGCAGCATCACCTTGTAAGCGTTTATTCTCACTGTCTACAATAATAGATACAAATGTTGACAAATATTGGGCTGGGTCTCTAATAATGCACTGACAAAACTTTGAGGAAGCTTTTAAAATCAATCTTTTACATGAGATTTTACTTGCATTTGTCTAAAACACATCTTAAAAACAACAATACACACACACATAGTAACATATACAGTCTCTTACTTTTGAAGGTTTGACTTGTAATTTTTTGACTTTACAGTGGGTTTATTAGTACATAACCTCACCCTAAGTACTCATTTATCTCTCCAAATCAGAGCTGAACTCTTTGGGACTATGGCCTGGAGTTTGACTTCTTGAAGCTCTGTATAACAAGCTACTAGCACAGGAACCCAAATGAAAGATAGCACTCAATAAATGTTTATCAAGAAAATATATAATAGACAGTGTTTCATAGCAGTTTACTCATATTGATTAGTTTTGTTCTGTTTTTCACAACAACCTTATGAATGAGGAAAGTCAACTAAAAAATTGAGGCTTAGAATATGTGTCACTTCTATAGCCATGGTATTATGTGGAGGAACCAGAACTCAGCTCTTCTGATTGAATCCTGTCTTTTTCTCACTCCTCTCACAGAAGGGGAGAAAAAGAAAAGAAAAAGCTTTGAGCGGTATTGTTGTGTGGTTACTCTGACAAATTAAACATGTGTTAGAGTGTGTTGGTTCATTCTTACATTCATTTATTCACCAGCACTGTGCCTTTTTGATTTGCTTCACAATATTTATTACACTTTGCAATTTCATACCTATGTGCCTATTTATTTGTTTGTTGTCTATTGCTCCTACTACACTGTAAGTCCACAGGGGTAGGGAGCAGTTTGGTTTAATTGACAGTGTGTGTTACCCAGAGCCCAGCCCAATGCCCTGCACATAGTGGATATAGGGAAGTTGAAATTTTTCCTTCTGAAGCTTCAAGTCAAAATCTACTGAAGTGAATTGATAATAGATCAACAGGAGAAAAGACATACCAATTTATTAATGCACATATGGACACAGGAATATTGCAAATATGAGACTCAAAGAAGAGTCAGATGATTGAAGTTTTTAATACCAATACATGAAGTAATAGAGGCTGAGAACCAGGTGACAGGTTATGGGAGGGAAAGGGGAGAAAAGGCGTAGCGAGCAAAGGCTGTCTTGGTATGCAGATGAAACCTCACAGGTAGCAGCCATCAGAAAGATTAGATGGTGGTCTGTGATAGCAGTTTCTCTGTTGGACCTTTTAAAAGCATCAGACATTAGTCTTCTTTTTCTGTGATTTAATCTTTCCTAGATCTGGATAAGAAGACCCCTCAGAAAGCCTCTGTCTCTGCTGTTTACTTTGCTAATATAGATTTTCTCTACAGATGCAAATCTGCCTTACACAGGACTGTTTTTAGAGCTGTTTCTGTGTGTGCAGCTCCTCTGAATATCCATCTCAAAATGTGTCAAATACCTATATTTTCAGGTATCATATTTTGGTTTCCTTCCTGGGCATTTGTTAAATATTTTTTGAGTGTTTGTTGAATGTTACAGAAATCATGTCCATTCTGTCCTTCATCTCTAAGCTACAATAGTATGAGGGAGCACATTTCTCCTCAGGATGAGGGGGAACTGAGTAAATGGAACAGCCAGCACTAGAACCAAGTCCCTAGGGTTCTACCTTGTATACTAACCATATTCTCAGAGCCAAGTCACTGACATTTAGTCTCAAATATTCACTTTTTACCTCACTAAGATGTTGTTTCCAATAGAATATGACGTGTCCTTCCACAACTGACTTCCTAAATAGGAAAAATAAAGTTTAGAATTCTTCCTATTAATTCAAAGTTGCTTCCTTTAATTGTTTTACACTTTTTATTTAATTTTGAAAGTAAAACATACAGTGATACAAAACTCATACAAATAATATATAAAATCTAACTTTTCCCCAAACCTGGGCCCATTTCCAAAGCAAGCCTCTTTTCAGTTTTTGTACATCTTTTCAGAAACATTTTATTTATTTATTTCTGTTTGTATACATGGAGGAGGGTGGGTGTGTGTGTGTGTGTGTGTGTGTGTGTGTTTTCAAGGTAAGTGCTTTTAAAGTATAATCTAAGTATGTATGTTTTAAACATCAAATTTTAGTATATAACTACAAAATACGGCAGAAATCTAAGAGGTTGTTATTAGATACCATTCCCAAGCTTTACTCTCAATTACTTTAGTGAGAGAAATCTAAGCACCCTTCACAAACAAAATAAAAACTATTGTCTTAAGATAAAAATCCCTGAAGCTTTACTTTAAAAGCTTTCTTGCAGTTACCTTCTGTATTAGTCCATTCTCATGTTGTTAATAGAGACATTCCTGAGACTGGGTAATTAAGAGGTTTAATTGACTCACAGTTCAGCATGGCTGGGGTGGTGTCAGGAAACTTACAATCATGGCAGAAGGGGAAGCAAACATGTCCTTCTTCACATGACAGCAGGAAGGAGAAATGCTGAGCTAAAGGTGGGAAAGTCCCTTATAAAACCGTCAGATCTTGTGAGAACTCACTCACTGTCATGAGAATAGCAGCATGGAGGTAGCCACCCCCATGATTCAACCACCTCCCACCGGGTCCCTCCCACAACACGTGGGGATTATAGGAACCACAATTCAAGATGAAATTTGTGTGGGGACACAGTCAAACCACATCACCTGCCCTTCATTTCAGTCCTTTCTACTCACTTGAATAAAATATTCTCCAAAATACCTACAAGTGAAAAACTACATGATGTAGTGGAAAGAAGAGTGAAGTTAAAGTCCCATTTGGGCTGATCCTAAAACAGGATTAAGAAGTTATTATAACATTCTCTTGTGAAAGTCACTGAACTTCTCTCCACTTTCATGTTCTTGTCTATAAAGTGAGAAAAATAATTTCTTCTCTACATACCTTATGAGATATTGTGGAAATCAAATCAGACTATACAGTTTTTGTGCTTGTAATATAGAACACGTATTCAACGAATTTTCAAGACCAGCTTATGACCTCTTTAGTTCCAGCATTCATATCAAGCTCATGCTGGTGTTCCTAACAAGGTGACATTTGAGAAGGGATGCATGGAAAGTGTCTTAGAGTTCGCATGCCATTTTGGTAAAGTGTGTTGCCTTAAGCATTTACAAAGACCAAGTGCAACCTGCCAATTTTGCTGAGCATCATCAATTCTGGTATAGCTCTCCCTAAGATTTTTGAGAAATGAATCAATTTCTAAAAAATTCTTAAAAAAGAAAATGTTTACATGAAGAAAACCAAGAATTGTATAGTAACACCTTTAAGTAGGGTGATGTTATAACTTATTATCCAAACCAAGACACTCTTGAGGCTGAAAGAAGATATACTACAGGGCAGCAAGTGTAAGCCAGGACTGTCCTGAGAAAACCTTAACATATAGTCACCCAACCTGAAATGCTACCCACACTCTAGCAGAGTGAGTCAAGTTCATAACCACTGTTGAAGGACATGATTTGCTGACCTGTCCAGCTGCTCCTTCCTTAAGTTTTAGAGCTTAGTCTGTGCAAGCTTTTCAGTGGTCCCTGAGGAAATGAGAAGAATCAGGAAACGTTTATGAGATTTTTATAAAATTAAACTGATTCCATTTAAAGATTCGTGTCCTTTATTCTGAGAATATTTCTCTTCCACTTTTTTGGTACTTAAATATAATTTCAAGTGTGCATGGACACTTTTTTTATTTTTATTTTTCAACGTCAGTTCCAGTTTAGAATGTATTCAACTACAAGGAACAATGACCTGCGAAAATAGATCTAATAAAAAGTTTGGAAGTAGAAGATCAAGGGCTGCTATAAATGTTCAGTGATGTGATCAAAGACCCAGGCTCCATCGATATGTCTAGTTTACCATCCACAGCACGATGCCTCCTTCCCTCTTGGTAGCAAGGCAACTGCTACAAGTCCAAGCATCACACTGAAGCTCCAGACAGAAAGAACCAGGGAAAGGCAAGGGCCTTCTATTCACAATGTTTAGTTTAGTTTAGTTTTAATTTGACAACAGAAGACCTCCACAGTAAATGGACAGGACAGGGTCAGATGACAATCTTTAGACCAATCACTGACCAGGGGACATCACAACAGCTGAAGTACTCTTTTTAAAACAAACTGCAAATCATGTCTTCAAATCCTCCAGCAGTTTCCCATTGTGGGTAGGGTAAAAGCCAAAGTGTAGTGGGTCTACACAATCTGACCTCCTCCTACTCAGCTTCTGTGTTCTCAGCCTGATTGGGTCTCTTTCTGTTTTCCCCCTCTCTGTTCCAAACATCCTGGCTTCTTTGCTAGTCTTTGAACACACCCAGCCTGACTTTTCCTCAAGGCCTTCCAGCCTCCAGACACTGGCATGACTCACTCCCTTCTCCTAGGGGTCCCCTCTAACGCTCCTATGTAAAAGAACCACCATCCCTGACCTCTCAACACACCATTTCCTAGCTCACCTTGCTTAATTTTTCTCCCTAGCCCGCCCTCTGACGTAGTCTCTTGGCTTATGTACTTAGTTATCGTTCATCTTCTCTCACTAAAATATAAGCTCCTTGAGGGCAAGAGCTTTATCTGTTTCATTCAGTGCTGTATCCTTAATTGTTGCGGGAAGTCAGGGACCCTGAACGGAGGGACCGGCTGAAGCTATAGCAGAAGAATATAAATTGTGAAGATTTCATAGACATTTATTAGTTCACCAAATTAATACTTTTATAATTTCTTACACCTGTCTTTACTGTAATCTCTGACCATAAATTGTGAAGATTTCATGGACACTTATCACTTCCCCTTGTAATTTCCTATGCCTGTCTTTAATCTCTTAATCCCGTCATCTTCTTCACAAACTGGGTAGGATAAATGTCGCCTCAAGACCCTGTGATGATTGTGTCAACTGCACAAATTGTTTGTAGAACATATGTGTTTGAACAATATGAAATCTGGGCATCTTGAAAAAAGAACAGGATAACAGCAATGTTCAGGGAACACCAGAGATAAGACTTCTGGCCACCAGTGAGTAGGATGAAACAGAGTCGTATTTCTCCTCTTTCAAAAGACAATAGGAGAAATATTGTTGAATTCTTTTTCTCAGCAAGGAACATCCCTGAGAAAGAGAATGCGCCCTGAGGGTAGGTTTATAGATGGCCCCCTCAGGGCGTGCTGTCTTTTATGGTCAAAGTGGAAAGGATGAAATAAACCCCGGTCTCCTGCAGTGCTCCCAGGATTATTAGGACAAGGAAAATTCCCACCTAATAAATTTTGGTCAGACAGGTTGTCTGCTCTCAAACCCTGTTTCCTGATAAAACATTATCAATAACAATGTGTGCCTGACACTTCATTAGCAATTTTAATTTCTCCTCATCCGGTGGTCCTGTGATCTTACCCTGCCTCCATTTGTTTTGTATATTTTATTACCTGTGAAGTATGTGATCTCTGTGACCCACACCCTATTCATGTGCTCCCTCCTCTTTTGAAAATTACTAATAAAAACTTGCTGGTTTTACGGCTTGGGGAACATGACGGATCCTGCCAACATGTGGTCTCTACCCCGGACACCCAGCTTTAAACTTCTTTCTCTTGTGCTCTTTCCTTTTATTTCTCAAACCAGCTGAGACACTTAGGAAATAGAAAAGAACTCACGTAACTATTGGGAGCGAGTTCTCCCAATATCTGGCACCAATGTGGTCTTTCTCTTTTCCTAAGTGCTTGTGGGAACCTGATTCCCTTTGGCAGGTGCAGTGAAACGACATCGGCTTGGTTCACAGATATGCGTGTTCGACTCCCTGACGACTGGTGAGTAGTCTGTGTATGGTTGGGGTTAACTATGGGTCACGCTGAGTCCAAACATGCTTATCTCTGCTATATTAAACTCCTGTTAAAACAGGGCGGTGTTCGAGTGCCTATGGAAAACATGGTCATGTTATGCCTAGACTGTTTGTTCCTCAAAGAAGACCACCAGAGTCCAGAGTCAAAGCCAAGTGGCAAGGATCTTTACTACAAGTTCGAACTTGGTCCCTCCTTTACACAGTATACAAGAGGGCCTTGAACAATGCGAGCGTTTGCTTTTTATAGCCTGAAAGTTGCAGGGGAACAAAGAAATTCTTTTGGCTCCTGCGCTTTCAGTAACCTTGAACGGCTGTCTCCTTATCGGAGACTTTCCAGGTGGTGTTTATACTGGGCTCAGGGAGTTTGAGAGATATATGGTGGTGGGATGGGAGGATGGGATGTGTCTGTGCTAGGCTCAGGGAGTTTTGAGCCCGGGGCTGAGGAATGTGCCCAGCTCCTTTCAGTCACTCTATTCAGGACAGTGGAACAATACTGTCCTTGGTTTCCTGAAAAAGGAACCTTAGATATAGAAGCATGGGATTGTGTTGCTGTAACATTCAGGGATCTGATCTCCACAGGGAATTATGCTCCCGTCACTGTTCGGGGTGACTGGGCCTTGGTACCAGCCGTCCTGATAACATACCAATCCCACGACCCCCTACAGTTACCACAATTTTCTGAATCTGATGACCCTCCACCTCCTCCTCAACCTTCCTCTCCCACACTGCCTTCTTATCTGATCAGCCTCTCCTTCCAGCTACTCCTCCCCCACCTGATAATGTTGAAAAGTCAATGTCTAACTCTGGGGACTTTGGATTATGGTCACCTTCTGAAGATCTTATTTCTTTTCATGAAGAGCTGGTACTTGCAGCTCCTGCGGCCCCAACTCACACAGCCCAGGACCATAGATATGCTAATTCTTCCCTCTTCAAACCTCTGTGGCATTTGCCTCTGGGAGTCACCTAATGGCTCCAGGACCAAACTACAATTTACCTGTAATTCTTCAGCCCCTCACCCTCCTGTCATTTCGGTTCCTCCCTCAACTGGTCATGTTGCCATCCACTCAGCCTGCTTCTTTGTACCCTTGTTCACACATAAACGCCAGTAATCACCAGTATACTTCTACTCCTTCAATTCCCCTTTCTCATGCTCTCAACCAGTCTGCATCGATATGCGCCACTCAATCTTACCTTTTTAAAAGAATTTAAGGATGCTTGTACTCAGTATGGCCCTACTTCTTCTTATGTAAAAATGGTATTACAAACTTTTTGCACAGACGTCATTTTATTTCCTTTAGACTGGAACATTTTGGCAAAAGCTTTTCTGACGCCATCTCAGCATTTACATTCTCATACTTGGTCAGAAGAGGCCTGTCTGCAGGCTCAACTAAATTGGACTAATGGCATTCCAGTTACTCAGGCTCAGCTCAAAGGTTCCATAGTTTCTCTGATACTCATGCCCTATTAGGCTTTGATACTTTTACCAGAAAACAAGTAACGAAGGTGTGTATAAGAGCTTGGGATAAATTACATGCCCCAGGCCAAACTCCTGTTTCTTTTACTACTGTAAAACAAGCTCAATAGCTTTTACTACCTAATATCCTTTTCAACAAAGGAGATAAGACACGTGGCCCTGGGATGGACTCTGGTGGTGAAAAGTCCGCTTATCGGATTAATGTAATTTCTAAACAACGGCCCACCTATACCATACACATTCAAGGAAAAAAGTTTTGAGGGCCTAGGTTTAGGTTATCCTTTCTAGTGGCGGTCACTGCCACGCCTCCTGGTACTATCCTTTTACAATGAAAATCTGACACGCCTGTGTGGATTCAGCAGTGGCTGCTTTCTAAAGAAAAATCGTAGGCTTTAACTCAATTGGTTTCTGAACAGTTACAACTTGGAAATGTGGAACCCTCTCTTTCCGCCTGGAATTATCCTGTGTTTTTAGTAAAAAAGAAATCAGGCAAGTGGCGGATGGTAACCGATTTGAGGGCCATTAACACTGTAATTAAACCTATGGAGGCCGTCCAACCTGGCATGCCTGTCCCTGCTTTAATACCGAAAAATTGGCCTCTCATAGTTATTGATCTTAAAGATTTTTTTTCATATTGCTTTACATAAATCAGATTGTGAAAAATTTGTCTTTACTGTACCATCTGTCAATAATCAGGAGTCTGCAGGTCGTTATCAATGGAAAGTACTTCCTCAGGGAATGCTGAATAGCCTGACAATCTGCCAGCTTTATGTTGCACAAGTGCTTTCACCAGTTCGAGCCTGATTTCCCCAGGCCTATATTCTTCATTATATTGATGATATTTTAATTGCTGCCCCCACTGATAAAGAATTAATTGACTGATATCAAAGTTTGAGCCACCGTGTTCCAGAGGTTGGATTACACATTGCTCAGGATAAAATTCAACAGACCACTCCTGTTCAATATTTAGCAATGATGGTCGACAAACAATGCATTCAACCTCAAAAAGTTCAAATTAGGAGAAATTCCTTAAAAACTTTAAATGACTTCCAAAAATTTTGGGGTAACATTAATTATTTAAGACCTACTTTAGGTATTCCAACCTATGCACTGTCTAACTTGTTTTCTACGCTGCGGGGAGACTCCAATCTCCGCAGTCCCAGGACTTTGACCCCCGAGGCTTTACTAGAACTGGAATTCATAGAAGAAAGAATCCAGACCGCCCAGTTATCTAGAGGACAGCCATTTCAGCCTTTTCAGCTTCTGGTTTTTGCTTCATTATACTCCCCTACTGGACTAATAGTTCAATAAAATGATTTAGTAGAGTGGTGTTTTCTTCCTCATTCTGTGTCAAAAACTTTGTCTGTTTATCTGGACCAAATTGCCATAATAATTGGCCAGGCTCGGTGTAGAATACTTCAAATTTCTGGATTTGATCCAAATTTAATTGTAGTTCCTTTAAATCGACTCAAAGTTCAGGCTGCCTTTCAACATTCATTACTGTGGCAATTTCACTTGGCTGATTTTATTGGCGTTATTGACAATCATTATCCAAAAAACAAATTGTTTGATTTTATAAAAATGACGTCTTGGGTGGTCCCTCGACTAACCAAAGATCAGCCCATTCCTGAGGCCGTGACAGTGTTCACTGATGGCTCCAGTAATGGCAATGCTGGTTATGTAGGTCCTACAGACAAGCTTATTTCTACCTCTTATACTTCTGCTCAAAAGGCAGAGTTAATTGCTGTGATTACTGCCTTGCAGGATTTCTCCAAACCTTTAAATATTGTCTCTAATTCTACTTAACGTGGGAAAGAGGATATGCTTGTGTTTCACCAGGAGATCATCAAAAGAAAACCACAGGGAAAAGACGTCTGTGTCAGAGACTGCCCTCAGACGTGGTGAGATCTATGCCAACCCCTTAGAAGCTGGCACATGGGTCCAATTCAGTCCTCTATGATGACAATGGAGATCCATCTAATTAATCCGACTTCTAATTACCTTTCTTTTTCTCCTTACAACCCTAAAAATCTCACCATTTCTATTAGCCTCAAAATAACGTCCCTCTGTTTTTCTCTTCCTCCTTCAGCACTCAATCTTGCTTATAATGGGTTTTATTTAATGATTCTCCTCTTTATACTTTCTGTCTCACCAGTTTCCTCTCACACTGATTTACCTGCTACACATAATTATTCTTATTAGGCTTACATGCCTTTTCCTCCACTTATTCCATCCTGGATGGACGCTCCTGCGAAAATCTACACCAACGATAGTGTGTGGGTGCCTGGAGCTACAGATGACTGTTGACCTTCTCAACCAGTAGAAGAACAATTTAATGTACATGGGTTACAAATACCCCCCTCTGTGCCTCGGACATGCACCTGGTTGTATTCATCTAGAAACTCAAGTCTGGGCTGCTTATCTTCCTGATAAATCAGCTACAGAGGAACTGAGACATTTGGTCTCTGGCCTCTCCCTTTCTCTTTTAAAACAAATGAAAGAGGAGTAATGGGAGATACCCCATACTTTCAATATAAACCTGCAGGAAAACCATGCCCTAAAAATTTTGAGGGCCCATCTAAAACTTTAATTTGGGAAGATTGTGTTAACTCACATGCAGTAATATTTTAAAATGACTCATATGGTTTAGTAATAGACTGGGCACCAAAGGGCCATTTAAAAAACAATTGCTCCTCTGGTGGAAGGGAATGCCTAGAGGCTACTTATTTTATTTCTTATCAGGAGAACAAGAATCATCATTCTACTTTACATAGGAGGTTCAGCTCATTCTTTCCCTTAAAATGGGAAGATAAAGGCATTACACCCCCGAGTCCTCGTATGATACTCCCCATTCTGAGCCCAGAACACCCAGAACTTTGGAAATTGACTATTGCCATGTCTGGACTGCGAGTATGGGAAGGGGAAACTATTCTGTCTGTTGTCCCCACTACTGCCCCCGTCTCTCAGTATCAACTTAGAACCAGACATTCTGCTTTACTTACCTCCAACCTGACTGTCCCCATACAGAGTTGTGTTAAGCCTCCTTACATGCTGTTAGTGGGAAATATCAAAATTTGGACGAACAATCAAACTGTCCAATGCGTTGTCATTTATACACTTGTATTAACTCCCATTTTGACTCCAGGAAAAGTGAAATGTTAGTTTCAGCTCAAGAAGGAATCTGGATTCCGGCAACTTTGCCCAGATTTTGGGAATCCTCTCCCTTGATACATTTAATTAATGAAGTGTTACAGCGAATTCTAAAAAGATCTAAGAGATTTGTTTTCACTTTAATCGCTGTGATCATGGGCCTAATTACAGTCACTGCACTGGCCACCACTGCCGGAATGGCATTACATCAATCTATTCAAACGGCTCATTTTGTTAATAATTGGCAAGCCAATTCCACCCAAATGTGGAATTCTCAAGAAGGCATTGATCAAAAATTGGCTAATCAAATTAATGATTTAAGGCAGTCTGTTACTTGGCTTGGAGATCGGGTAGTGAGTCTCGAACATCATGTGCAAATGCAGCGTGACTGGAATACCTCTGATTTCTGTATCACCCCGTATTCCTATAATGAGACTGATCATTCATGGGAAATGGTCAAAGGACACCTTCTGGGTAGGGAAGATAATTTATCATTGGACATAACTAAATAAAAGAAACAAATTTTTGAAACCTCTCAAGCTCACTTATCCATTGTTCCTGGAGCTGAGGCGTTAGATCAGGTGGCAGAAAATCTTCATGGATTGAACCCCACGACTTGGATCAAGTCTATTGGGGGCTCCACTGTAGTAAATTTTGGAATTATGTTTCTCTGTTTAATCGCCTTGTTTTTAGTGTGCCGGACCAGTCAAAGAATCCTGCGTCAAAATCGAGAGAACGAACAAGCCTTCATTGCCATGGCACATTTATATAAAAAGAAAGGGAGAGATGTTGTGGGAAGTCAGGGACCCCGAACGGAGGGACCGGCTGAAGCTATAGCAGAAGAACATAAATTGTGAAGATTTCATGGACATTTACTAGTTCCCCAAATACTTTTATAATTTCTTACGCCTGTCTTTACTGTAATCTCTGAACATAAATTGTGAAGATTTCATGGACACATATCACTTCCCCAATCAATACCCTTGTGATTTCCTATGCCTGTCTTTACTTTAATCTCTTAATCCCGTCATCTTCTTCATAAGCTGGAGAGGATAAATGTTGCCTCAGGACCCTGTGATGATTGTGTCAACTGCACAAATTGTTTGTAGAGCATGTGTGTTTGAACAATATGAAATCTGGTCATCTTGAAAAATGAACAGGATAACAGCAATGTTCAGGTAACACCAGAGATGAGAGTTCTGGCCGCCAGTAAGCCAGATGGAACATAGCCATATTTCTCCTCTTTTAAAAGCAAATAGGAGAAATATCGCTGAATTCTTTTTCTCAGCAAGGAACATCCCTGAGAAAGAGAATGCGCCCTGAGGGTAGGTTTATAGACGGGCCCCCTCAAGGTGTGCGGTCTTTTATGGTCGAAGCGGAAGGGATTAAATAAACCCCGGTCTCCTGCAGTGTTCCCAGGCTTATTAGGATATGGAAAATTCCCACCTAATAAATTTTGGTCAGACAGGTTGTCTGCTCTCAAACCCTGTTTCCTGATAAGATGTTATCAATGACAATGCGTGCTGAAACTTCATTAGCAATTTTAATTTCACCCCATCTGGTGGTCCTGTGATCTCGCCCTGCCTCCACTTGCTTTGTGATATTGTATTACCTTGTGAAGTATGTGATCTCTGTGACCCACACCCTATTCGTGCACTCCCTCCCCTTTTGAAAATCGCTAATAAAAACTTGCTGGTTTTACGGCTCGGGGAACATGAAGTATCCTGCCGACATGTGGTCTCTACCCCGGAAACCCAGCTTTAAATTTCTCTCTCTTGTGTTCTTTCCCTTTATTTCTCAAACCAGCGGAGACACTTAGGAAATAGAAAAGAACTCACATAACTATCGGGAGCGGGTTCTCCTGATACTCAATGCTTGCAATTATGCCTGATTCATAGTAAGTACTCAATTAACAATTGTTGAATAAATGAATGAATTGCCACACTAGTCTAAAGTCTCATGATTCACCCTTAGGGTTGAAGAAGAGGCCAATCTTTCCTATGGTCGGGGATCTGTCCTGTCTAACTGAACAAGTTGGACTATTAGCAAGAAGGAGGAGGGAATGGCTACTGAGTAGGTAGCTTGTCGTGGCCGCCACAACATTCTTACTTGGGAAGCTGAAACAGTAGAAACCTTCTGTTGGTTCCACCCCATTTTTAAAACAACTAAAACCAAAATTATAGTACCTAGAAAACTTCCTGGTAACCAACATTATTGCCTCTCTATCTTTTCACCTTTGCCCTTCAACAGGACTAGTGACGATGGTCCTCTCCCCTTCTGCACTGGATGGTCCTTCCAGGCACACGACACTTCTTAACTGTCAGTCTTCTCTGCGTTGACTCCCTGAGAGCTTCCACTTCCCAGAGGTACCCTGTGGGCAGCTCCTTTTCCACACCCCAATTCCCACCTGCTGTGGAAGCTAGAACTCAAAAAACAAGGCACTCTCCTGTACGTCTTGATCATAAATTCCTAAGAAGTAAACCATTAATATTGGCTTATAGCAGGCCCTTGAAACAAAATACATTAGAAGGCACATGCAAGAAAATATTTAGTAACAAAATAATTTCAAAATTATTTAAGTAGAATTCCTAGAAGATAAATTCTCATTCTCTTTATGTACTGATTAGAATCGAGATATCAAGATTTTAGTCCTTGGTCAGCAACTGCCACTGGAAATGTAGTTAGATTCAAAATAACACATTCTAAATTTATCTTTTAACTCTCACAAATTGTATTCTACCTCTAAACTTTATCCCTGAGCCTCCACTCCTTCTCCCTGGGTTGTCCCAAACTTGCATTTACCTTTATGATTAACCTCAAAAACGTCTCTTTTTAAAGCAAAATGGTGATCTAATGCCAAGAAACTGGAAGCATGGTGCCTGATTCTGTGTTGCACAGTTTGGAGAGTGGATGTACCCACAATGTGGAGAACAGTCGGCGGGGTTGTGGGTGGGATACAAGAGAAAGGAGGACAGATTCTCCTGTCCCCAGCATGCACGGAACATCTGTTCCTTTATATTAAACAGAAAGTCAGGCTCACCACAGCATGATAAACCAACTTCTGAGGTATAATTGCATAGTTAATATTCAAAAGAAATAGTAGACTCTGTAAAAACAAACCATTTTCTGTTGGCAAGTGAGATTTTTGAAACTTTATGTAAGATTAAATAACCACTTATCATTTCAACACTGAATTTCAAAACCGACCTAAGGGTGTTTTGTACTCATTTGGTCTTAATAATTAATGGAGAGATGGCTCTGTCATCCCCCGTTCCCTGCTTGTTGCCCCAGGTGCATGTACGCATGGGCACGTGTGGTGGACACACATTCATTAAATTAAGACTTGAGTGCCTATGAGTGGGCACTCTAGGTGGAGATGATGGTGTTCAAGATCCATGGGGTCCCTGCTTTCACAGAGTTTACATTGTGGTGGGAAGTGACAGTAAATAACCATCATACAAGCAGAAAAATGTCAGATATAGAAGAATGTTATATCATCTGTATTAGAGGAATAAACAGGTTGATTTTAAGACCTACTTTAGATCTGGTGGTCAAGGAAGCCATCTCTAAAGAGATGTCATTTAAGATGAGTCCTAAGTGTTAAGAAGTAGCCAGCCATGGAAAGGTCAGGGAGCTTTTTATTCCAGGAAGAGGGAACACCTACATCAATACGATATAACTTGTAGTTGATCTTTCTTCTATATAGACACTCAGGCTGTCCCAGCACCATCTGTTTAAATGACCATCCTTTGTCCATGGCTCTGTAATGCCACCTTTTTCATAAATTAGATATCTGTCTATGCATAGATCCATTTCTGGGCTTTAGTCTATTTCATTGGTCTGTCTAATCTTGTGACAATACCATACCATTTTAATTAATATAACTTTATAATAAGTCTGGATATCTAGCAAAATAGGTCCTTTCACTGAGTTCTTTCTTTTCAAAATTGGCTTGAATATTCTTTTATTTCTTTAGCAGCATAGAGAGTGCTGGGAGGGTTTTTCTATTTTGCTTTTAATTTTATTTATTTGTTTTTTAAAATTTTTTTCTTTTTTTTAAAATTATACTTTAAGTTCTAGGGTACATGTGTACAACGTGCAGGTTTGTTATGTATGTGTACATGTGCCATGTTGGTGTGCTGCGCCCTTCAACTCGTCAGCACCCATCAACTCATCATTTACATCAGGTATAACTCCCAATGCCATCCCTCCCCCCGTCGCCCTATTTTTTTTTAATGAACATGATAATATTGATTTTTTTGAAAGGGTATAGTTCTGTGAATTTTGACACAAATACAGATTCATATAACCACGAAAGTCAGGATATAGACAGTCCCGCCACACCAAAAACGTTCTCATGCTACCCCGTTGTAGTCATATTCTGCCTTAACCCCAACCCCTGGCAAACACTGGACTGTTCTCCATTGATGCAATTCTTTCTTCTTAAAAAGGTCATATACATGGAATCATATAGCATGTAACATTTTGAAATTTGCTCCTTTAACTCAGCACAAGGTCTTTGATATACATTCAAGTGGCTGCATGTATCAATAGTTTGGTTCCTTTTTGTTACTGAGTAGTATTCGATTGGATATTTGTACCACTGTCTTGTTTATGCATTCACTCTTTGAAAGGTGAACCACAGTTTTGTTTACTTATTGACCCTTTGGGTGGTTTTCAATTTTAGCTATTATGAAGAGAACTGCTATAAACATTTATATACAGATTTTTATTGGAACATAGGTTTTCATTTCATTTGGGTAAATACCTAGGAGTGAGATTGCTGGACCATAAGCGTATGTTTAATTTTATGAGAAACTGCCAAACTCTTTTCCATGGTGGTTGTACCATTCGGTATTCCCACTGGCAATGTTTGAGAGTTTCAGTGGCAGAACATTTAGAGTTTCAGTGGCAGAACATTTGATATTACCTTTTTTTAACCTTCTAATAGCCTTAAAGTGGTATCTCATTTGTTTTAGTGGGCATTTCCTGAGTGTCTAACAATGTTGAGCATCTTTTCATGTGCATATTTGCCTTCTGTATATTTTTTGTGATGAAGTGTCTAGTCAAGGCTTTTGCTCATTTTTTAACTTAGGGAGTTTGCTTTCTTATTGTTGAATTTTATGTGTACTGGATACAGGTCTTTTTTGTAGAATATGTGATTTGAAAATATTTTATCTTACTCTTTAACTTCTCTTTTCATTCTCTTAAGTGTCCTTCACAGAGAAAATATCTTTTAATTTTGATAAATAATCATTTATAAATTTTTCCTTTATGAATTATGCTTTTGGTATTACATATATATATTTTTTTCCCTACTCCCAGGTAATGAAGATTGTTAACCTATGTTTCATTCTAAAAGTGTTAGGTTAAATTATTCATTTAAATTTAATTTTTGAATAAAGTGAGAAGTTTAGGTCAAAATTATTTTGCTTGATTTTGTTTTGTTTTGTTTTTGCCTATAGATGTCAAATTGCTCCAGCTCCTTTTGTTGAAAAGACTATCCTTTCATCAATAAATTTCTTTTGCACCTATGTCAAAAGTGTTATCTGCCTGAAAATTCATGAATGGGAGATTACTGAGTAAATTATGCCACCACCACAAAATCAACTACTATGAGGTCACTGAAAGTAGAGTCATAGGAGAGGGAGGAGCTGAAAGAGGAAGAAGAAGAGATGGAGGAGGAGGAGGAAGGAAGAGGAAGGAGAAAGAATAATACACATATAAAGTTATCTACACACAAAATACCTGTGAAATTGGTTTTCTCTGGGGAAAGGAACTATCTGGGAAATGAGGTGGAAGGAAGATTTTTCACTGCATTCCTTTTGGTGCCTTTTGAATTTAGAATCACATGCATGCATTACCCATATGAAAAACAGAATAACTTTTAAAAGCTGTAGTGCCCTTCATTTTACAATCACAGGCTATTGAAGCCTGTTCATGGTGTCTATCCCTTCCACGTCTTGCTTTCTTAGAACAAGAAAGAACAAGAAGACAGTGAGCCAAGTCTTCAGGACAAGTGATGCTTGGTTGTTTTAATTGTTGCCTTTTTTGTCAACAGCAGAAAAACAGGTGGGAAGTTTTGAACCACCCCAAAGAGAAGTTTGATGCTGGTGGTGCTGTCAAAAATGACTGCAACAATGGTTTTGGCCAAAGCTCCAAAAAGTCCCCTGAGAGTCTCAGAGAGCTGTGTGTCTATAGTTGCAGGGGATTAGTACAGGGAGCCCTGTATGATGAGAAGTGGCCACCCTAAAGGTTTTACCTTCCATTTGCAGTGCATGCACACCAACAGCATAGAGCTGCAGCCAAGACAGTCTGTGATGAGCAGATTGAAGCAACACTGTCTGGAATTGATACTCTTAATAGAAATTCCCTTAATAGTGTGGGATTCCAAGGAGGGAAGACCCCTTTTGTTCAGAGTGATAAATCAAGGTGAGCTCTTTTATCCCAATATATATGAAATTGTAGTAATTTCTCTTTTTCCTGTCTTGGGTGTCCCACGTCACTAACTGAAGCAAGGTGAATATCCAGTTAACTCAGTCCAACCTAAGAACACTCGGTCTTCTAAAATAGCTGCCTGAGTTCATCTACAAAAGGTTGAAACTTTCTAATAAAAGCAAATACAAAGACCTGCTTTAACTGTGTGTGCCTTCTCATAGTTTCCTTTGTCAGATTCCCAGAGAAGGCCCATTATTCCTCCAAATGAGTTTTCTGATCACTTAAACAAATGGAGCATTCTGTTCCTCTCATTACTTGTTATAATGAATATTTTCAAATTAATGTATCACACAGTTAATATGTCTGCCATTGTTGTTTTCTTACCAATTTGCTGTCAAACTTTGAAATAAACAGTCCCATAATAGCAGAATAACTCTATATAGTTTCAAATGCTTCTAAAGCTCATTCTATTTCTCCCTTTCTAATTTCAGAAAGAATAACAGAGGCATGATAAATATCTCCTTTCTTGAGTATAATTTCTTGAATCTGATGAAAAATACAAGACACAAAAAATGCTAAGCCTCAAGACTGAAATCTTTTAATGTTTATCCCACAAATATCAGCTTCTCTCTTATGTACAAATGTTGACTTTAATAGATATTATAATTTTGTATAGCTGTTGATGTTGTTTTGGATTATTTAAAAGAGGGGGTCAAGAAAAAGATTAGAATCTTTTTTATTTCTACAGAGGAAGATGTTTTCTACGGTGAAGTTCAAGATAAGATTATTCCAAGTTAATATGAATATTAGGACAGATTTTAGAATAGTATAAGTTTTTAAAGGTGGGAGTTATTTTGCAAAAGTAATTTTATAGCATGGCCAAAGTCAAAAGTCAAGATGAAGAATAAATCAGTATTCATTAAATAAAAGATACTAAGAGAAAAAGTGATTTCTTTTTTTGAAGAATAAATAGGTGCCAAATTCAGGATGAACAGTAACCTGACTCATGTTTTTCACATTTCACCATAGGATCTGTCCCAGGAGACATTTTCTCTCATCAACTTTAACCTTCCTGGGGAGTTTCGGTTCCCTTACTTTCTTCCTCTTCACTTTCTGAACTTTACTGTAGTATATAGAGGGCTACAATGGGGGCTCAGTAATTCAGATTTTCTTTTTTTTTCTTTTTTTTTTTTTGAGACGGAGTCTCGTTCTGTTGCCCACTGCAACCTCCACCTTCCCGGGTTCTTGTCATTCTCCTGCCTCAGCCTCCCAAGTAGCTGGGACTACAGGCGCCTGCCACCACTCCCAGCTAATTTTTTTGTAGTTTTAGTAGAGACGGGGTTTCACCATGTTAGCCAGGATGGTCTCGATCTTCTGACCTCATGATCCGCCCGCCTCAGCCTCCCAAAGTGCTGAGATTACAAGCGTGAGCCACCACGCCCGGCCAGTAATTCAGATTTTCACAATAATTATATTAAATATGTTCCAGCCAATGAGAACACATTGACACAGGAAGGGGAACAACACACAGTGGGGCCTGTTGGGGAAGGGCTGGGGTGGGTGGGGGAGAGCATCAGGATAAATAGCTAATGCATGCCGGGCGTCATACCTAGGTGATGAGTTGACAGGTGCAGCAAACCACTATGGCGCACATTTACCTATGTAACAAACCTGCACATGTACCACAGAACTTAAAATAAATTTTAAAAAAAGAATGCATTTTTGCTATTAAAATAAATTTTTAATTATTTAAAAATACATATCTATGGCCTGGCACGGTGGCTCATGCCTGTAATCCCAGCACTTTGGGAGGCTGAGGTGGGCGGATCACGAGGTCAGGAGTTTGAGACCATCCTGGTTAACATGGTGAAACCCCGTCTCTACTAAAAATACAAAAAAATTAGCCAGGCGTAGTGGCGGGGGCCTGTAGTCCCAACTACTTGGGAGGCCGAGGTGGGAGAATGGCGTGAACCTGGGAGGCAGAGCTTGCAGTGAGCCGAGAGTGTGCCACTGCACTCCAGCCTGGGCAACAGAGCAAGACTCCATCTCAAAAAAAAAAAAAAAAGAAAGAAAGAAAAAAAAATATATATATATATGTTCTAGCATATGGGTAACTGAGTGTGAATGGGCTGTTGAAGCCTCAAAGATCCACGCTTCAAAGCCAGGCCAAGATAATTTTAGCTTTAAGATGACTTAAGTGTTATCAAAATATATGTCAGCCAAACAAAACAGAACAAAGCAACTCAAAAAGTACCAACTGAACTTTTAACTTTAACAGTATAGCTTCCTGGATAACTCACTGAGAGGAAAATAGTAAAATGTTATCTCTAGAAAATAGGCTATTAACTTTAAAACAGTTAATTTTAAGGAAACATGTTTTAAACATTATGACTTTGTTATTAAGTGGTTAGACTGAAGTACAAGAAGTTGTAATAGAATAATCAGATTCTAAATCTGTAAAAAAAAAAAAAAAAAAAAACAAACCTTAAAACACATTTAAAAGTCCAATCCTGACTACCCTTTCTTTTCTTCTCAACCTACCCACTGTTTATTTTATTTTGTACAGACAAGGTCTCAGTATGTTGCCCAGGCTGGTTTCAAACTCCTGCCCTCTAGCAATTTTCCCACCTTGGCCCTCAGAGTGCTGGGATTACAGGTGTGAACCATTGTGCCCAGCCCTGTTTATTTTTGATGAGAAAACAGACAGGCTGGAAAGTTTTTTCAAGTCCAAGAGTTGCATTAGCCAATAATTAGCCAAATACACCAAAAGTTCACCTGCCTGTCTGATTTTCCTCATGGTGTCCTAACACAACTTACTAAAACTCAGTTGTCCTCTCACCCACTCTTGGAAGATTTTATGAAAACTTTCACTCACCCCTAAACTGAGGTAGATGCCCCTCTTCTTCCTTTCCTTCGCAAAACCACAACACACAGTACACAAGCATTCGTATGCTGCATCGTAATTACAAATTTCCCTCTATCTCCCTCGTTAAACTGGAAGAGCAGGTGCTCTGTGTTTTCATGTCTGTATCTGCAGCACTTACCTAATACTCAGAATATATTAGGAGCTTAATGATCGACGTCTTTAAAAGATTCAGTAAACAGAACCAAAGTCTCTCTACCACAATTCTGCTTTTTTCACTCTACGTCCTATACTTAGACAATGTAAACATTTATTTGTTTTATTATTGCACTGAACAGCTGGGTTTTTTGTTTGTTTGCTGATTTGTTTTATCAACAGAACATCTGCCTTCATTTTTCAGTTAATGACATTGGGAAATCACTCCACTCTCTGTGTGGTTTGGGTAGGATGGACCCCCACTTCTAGCTCTGGGAATGATCTGGAGACTCAGTCCTTATATTTTGTGTATGTGGCCAGAGGGATAGTTTCAAGATCTCAAGTATGGAACTCAAGTCAGATGAACTGACTAAATCCTAGGACTGCTCTAGAAATATTTTGGAGGAAGAAGCTCTCTTTAAACTGACACTGATATCCGTAAATAGGATATTATTAATAGTTTGAACCTGCCTGGGGCCACTAACTAGGGCCTGATAATGAAGCCAGCTCTGAGGAATACAGAGTTGACAGGAAGAGAAAAGATTTGGTAATATCCATTAAGCTTCTGAACCTAGCTATGCCTCAAGTCAACAATATTAGTTAGAATGCATTTGGCTGCAAATAACAAGACATTCCATTAAAAGTGAGCATTTATTTTCCTCATATAACAAAGAGTTCATCAGATAGGTTTTGCCAGCACTGATTCAGTAGAACAAATCAAGGCTTTCAGCACACATAAAAACTGCACTTAATTGACTGGGAGAATTGAAACTAAGACGTTTTCTTCTCTTCAATAAAAGATGGAAGAAAAACCTAGCCTACTTCTAGTAAAAAATATATTTATTTAGTGCACTTTTTCTTTTTAATCTTTTTTGAGGCAGAGCAAGACTGGAGTGTAATGGTGCGATCTCGACTCACTGCAACCTCTACCTCCCGGGTTTCAGCTGTTCTCCCACCTCAGCCTCCCAAGTAGCTGGGATTATAGGCAAGTGCCACCACACCTGACCAATATTTTGCATTTTCAGTAGAGATGGGGTTTGACCATGGTGGCCAGGCTGATCTAGAACTCCTGACCTCAGGTGTTCTTTCCACCTCGGCATCCCAAAGTGCTGGGATTACAGGCGTAAGGCACCGTGCCTGGCTGTATGGAACATATTTTGATCCTGGTTCATGCAAACAAAGTATTACAATTTATGCAACAACAAGAGAACTATGAACACACTGAGTGGATATTTGATGACAGTACAGAATATTGGAATTATAGGACTATGGTTATGTTCTTAAAGAAAACCCTTTCATCTTTTAGAACACCTATGAAATACTTTCAGAATAAAAGATATGCTGTTTGAGATTTGCTTCAAATTGATCCATGGCTTGGACTGGGAGGAGGGGAGCAATTTAGATAAAACAAGATTGATTATGGGTTCATAGTGTTGAAACTGAATGATGGGTTTATGAGAATTTATTTTAATTAGTCTTTTTACTTTGGATTATATTTAACATTTGCCATAATACAAATTTTAAAAATATTTAGACATGTCTTTTAAAATAATTTTAGGGTCATACACTATCCCTATATTAATGGCTTAATTTTTTCAGAAAGAGTGATTTAAGTCATTAATTACTAAGTTAATTGCCCAAGGGAAGACACAATGCATTTGTTTTAACTTAAATTGGCTGACTCTATTTATCAACTTTAAAAAGTGCTGCTAAATTGCTGTCTTATATTAAGTAGACAGCAAAATCTGGAACAGTGCCCAGTGCAGCAGTGTTCTAGTAGTGCCCACCACCAACCCTGGGCTTCCACAAATATTTGATGAACATTTCACCTTTCACATATTTTCTAATTATGTTTAAAACTGTCATTTTAGGCCGGGTGTGATGGCTCATGCCTATAATCCTAGCACTTTGGAAGGCTGAGGCTGGTGGATTACTTGAGACCAGGAGTTCAAGACCAGCCTGGCTAACATGGTAAAATCCCGTCTCTACTAAAAATGCAAAAATTAGCCAGGTGTGGTGGCGCCCGCCTGTAATCCCAGGCTACTCGGGAGGCTGAGGCATGAGAATTGCTTGAACCCAGGAGATGGAAGTTGCAGTGAGCCGAGATCGCATCACTGCACTCCAGCCTGGGCAACAGAGTGAGACTGTCTCAAAAAAACAAAACAAAACAAAACTGTCATTTAAAAAACTCAGCTCGAAGAACTACCTGCCTGTTACCATGTATGCAGGTTAATTCAATTTTCCTGACGAAGGAGTAAGATTATTTCTGTCATCACTGTTAAATTGAATAAAGAACATCCTGAGACTGCAAGGTGAGTGGTTGGAAACTAGTACAAAATTCGTCTTAACTAGTTTATGTGAATCTGAGTTTTCTCAACATTTTATAACCCTCCACAATTTTGAATGTTTTAAGTGCTTTGTGACTGCAACTTATAACCATAATATCCAAATATTAATTTTTTGTTGTTACGTTTGAGCAATATAGTAGCTATGGTCTGAATCTTGGTGTTCCCACACTCCGCTGCAAATTCATGTTGGAACCTAATATCCAACATCCAATATGATAGCATTAAGAGGCGGGAACTTCGGGGAAGTGATTAGGTCTTGCAGGCTGTATCCTACTGAATGAAGTTAGTGTCATTATAAAAGAGGTTGCAGGGAGCTGCCTTTCCCCTTCTGCCATGTGAAGATACATAGAAGGTGCCATCTATGAAGAACAAACAGATCCTCACCAGACACCAAACCTGCTAGTACCTTGATCTTGGACTTCCCAGTCTCTAGAACTGGAAGTGCTAAATTTACATTGTTTATAAATTACCCAGTCTAAGATATTTTGTCCTACAACCTGAACAGACTAAAACAGAAATTAGTAACAACGGGTGGGTTGTTGCTATATAACAAGTACCTAAAAACGTGGAAGCAGCTTTGCAACTGGGTAATGAGTAGGGGATGGAAAAATTTGGAGGTACATGCTGGAAAAAATCTGTCTTGCCATGAATGGACCATAAAGGTGATTCTGGTGAGAGCTCAGAAGACGAGAGCTGTACGGAAAAGCCTTGATATTCGTAGAGATTACCTAAGTGCTGGTGAAATAAGAAACATGTTGCTGGAAACTGGAGGAAAGGCTATCCTTGTTGTAAAGGGGCAGACAACTTGGCTGAATTGTATTTGTGTCCGAGAGTTTTGTGGAAGGCAGAACTTGCTGCCAGTGATGAAATACAAAATCTGGTAGAAGAAATCCATTCTATTTTATTCTATTCTATTAATTAAAAAGGTAGTACAGTATGTTCTAGAATCAAACAGATCTGGTTTAAGTCCCAGCCAGGTTGGTGACTTACAGCTGTTTGAATTGAGCAAGTTTTTTTAAACTTTTGAGTCTTTGTGGCTTCCTTTTCTGTATTTACCTGCCTCAGGGTTGTAAGGATTAAACGAGATAAAACATATCTAACCACCATGACAGCAAAATTAAAAAAAAAACTAAATATTAGCTGTTTCTGCTATCATTATTATATATAAAGTCTCTAACTCATACTTTATATCATAGGACTACTAAAAAGATTTAGTTTTCTAAGTGAATAGACTCCAATTCCATTTTCAAATGGGGAGAATATTTAAAAGGTGAAGAGAACACTTGGAAAGCGGGTATGCTTTTAGCTTATCTGTACTAAGGTCTATAGAAATAATTTAAGAGTGGTTGCATAAGCTGTTAAATCAAAACCATTAGGACAAAAATACTACTTTTTAGTAATGTAGGTAAAAAAGTAATTGAGTCCAATTGAGTTACATGATAAACATTTTAAATTTTTTTTTTTTTGAATTTTATTTTAAGTTCCAGGGTACATGTGTAGGTTTGTTACATAGGTAAATGTGTGCCATGGTGGTTTGCTGCACAGATCAACCCATCACCTAGGTATTAAACTCAGCATCCATGAGCTATTCTTCCTGATGCACAATAAGAATTGATTGGCAGAATTTTTTAAAAAAAGAATTGAATTTTCAGGATAATAACTTTGCTTTATCTTTGTTCTGTAGTTATTTTCACTTGTTTGCCATTTTAACATTCACCTGTGACTTAGCAATTGCAAAATGAAGTGTCAAATCCTACAAATGCACAAGGGAAATGACTTTTCTCAAATATAGTAACCACGGAAGAAGCTTAACCCTTTGTCAGAAACCTAGCATGTTTTCAATATGCCTAAGATTCAAAGGTTTAATTTATACTCAACATTGTTTTAATCATATTGCTTTTATTTATTTTATTTTACTTTATATTCATAGAGACAAGGTCTCCCTTTGTTGCCCAGGCTGGATTTGAACCCCTGACTTCAAGCAATCCTCTGGCATTGGCCTCCCAAAGTTCTGGGATTACAGGCATGAGCCATTGCGCTTGGCCCATACTCAACATTTCAAATCTGTATTCTTTACTATAGCTTCGTAGATAATATGACTCTTGCTCATATATCCTCTGCTAAAGAAAAATCAAGGTGTTTCATTCTTAATCTCTTAGATTCTTGCTTAAATCAATGAGAGATTTGTGTACCTAACATTGAGTCACAAATATCCAACTCAGGAAACAAAATGATTACGAAGTTAAAGACATGAATGTTCCCTTTCTATACTTTTAGCTAAACATCTTGAAAAAGAGCTTCTCCTAACCAGTGGTGTAATAATGAGAGGGATGTTTGTACTATGAAGTCAAATATGATTAATTTGAGAATAAATCCGTTTTTACAAAATGTATTAGAAGTAGAACTAATAAAATTACTGCAGTACTATTATATTAGTATATGATAATTAAAAAGAAAATGAGCATATCAAATTTAAGGGATGGAAACATGATTTATAATATCTGTAAGGATTAATAACTTAGAATAATTCTTTTAACCATTTTGATTTATTAAAAAATAGAAGTGTGAAATCACTAGGACTCATTTCATATTGACCTATTTTAGAAAAAAAGTAGGTTGATTATTAGGAAAGCAAATGAGAACCAAGAGAAATAATCTATAATAATTGATCATTAATTAATTTTGACTGATTATTCTTGCTAGACATTTGTAAGAAATTATTAATATTGAAAGTACGTCAATCAATTTAGCCAAGTATTTGACCTAAGTTATTTTAATGACACATGAAAGACATCTTGTTAACATTCTGGATGAATAATTTTATTCAAACAAGCATAAATATGATGATCATAATAACAATCAGATTTGTAGTCTTATTTTTTAAATTGATGACTATGGTATCAAACACTTACTGTTGTGTCATCTTTTGTCATTACTCTTGTCAATTTGAAGTTTGCAAAGCAATGCAGCCACAGAAATAAATAATGGTGATCATGGAAATTATTTAATTCAACATATAGAACTTTACAAGGTATATGTAAGTATGAGGCTGAGAATGGAGGTGGTAGGACTTTTCATCGTACTTACCATTTGAAAAATTAAAGACTCACAATTCAGCAGATAATATCCTATGTTTGATTATACTACTAACAGTAACCTTCCTCTGAAGAAAGCTGAAAATGAACTTAGCAACGTTGAGACTGACTCTTGGCTTTAAAGAGATAGATGTGACTATTGTTCAAGAGCTGTATCTTAAAAGAGAGATTTTGCTTTATTTTTGAAGAGAAAAATTGCTGCTACTGCAAGGAAGAAACAAATGAGTTTGTCAGTGGATGAATGAATATATTTGTTCTGCGGTGGGTGCAGCTGTACCATACTGCAGTCATGGCATTGTCAAGGAAGCATTTTATTTAAAAGACATTGCAGCTGTCATGACCACTGAGTTCCCAGTTGGTTAATGAATTTCATATAAATGGTGACAATTGGGTATGGGAGGCAGAAAAACAAGTAGCACACCAGGATCCTCAGCACTGAGCATCTCTCCTTTCTCAGTCTCTTTTCTTCCCATTTAACAGTCTGTTCCTCCAATAGCACTTACAGCTTTTAGGCTCACAGCTGGAAAGACAAACTGCACCAAGAGTCTTTCAAATGTTGCTGCTGTTGAGAGAGGAACATAAGGGGATGGGCCTTGAGGACATAATGTACCTGGGCGAAGTTTTTGCCAATACCGTGAGCAGTCATTTTTAAACAATGGAAAAATATAGTGGTCGGCAGCCATTAATAATCAATTCACGTCCTTTAGTAAATGCTGTCACGGAAAACGCCACATCAGAAAACCACTTTGTGAAACGTTCTTTTATCAGATACAGAAATTGTACCTGAAGATGCCATAGAGTATACATCAACTGTTACAGAAATACCATAGTAAGTGGAAGCTAACAATTTATCATATTACTAAAAATATTTTGTAAGAGATTGTCACCATGCCCCTGCAGTAGACTAAAGGAACTTAATAAATAGCAAATTATTTTATTTTTATAACATTTTATAATAATTACATTCTATCTACTCTCTTCTAGAAAAGTGAGGTATAGAAGTAGGTAGATACTCTCCAAGGCTTGTTCTAATTTATAAATACTATGATTGAATCTTGTTTGCTTTGAAAGTCCTGTAATACATTTTCCCATGGGTCCTAAAATTCCGATCTAATTAAGTCATAAAGAAACGACATCAAACTAGATCTTTTATGCTAAAATTGTTGCACAGTAGGTTTTATTCTGTACCTTAGAAAAACAGCAAAACATCCACTTTGTACATGATAATAATTACGAAACCATTCTCGTATTCAAAATACATATGGTGGCCGGGCACGGTGGCTCAAGCCTGTAATCCCAGCACTTTGGAAGGCCGAGAAGGGCGGATCACGAGGTCAGGAAATCGACACCATCCTGGCTAATACGGCGAAACCCCGTGTCTACTAAAAAATACAAAAAACTAGCCGGGCGAGGTGGCGGGCGCCTGTAGTCCCAGCTACTCGGAAGGCTGAGGCAGGAGAATGGCGTGAACCCGGGAGGCGGAGCTTGCAGTGAGCTGAGATCCGGCCACTGCACTCCAGCCTGGGCGACAGAGCAAGACTCCGTCTCAAAAACAAACAAACAAACAAACAAAAAACCAAAATATATACGGCAAAATCTTGTATTTATTTAACAAATCTAACCAGTCATTATATTAAAATGAATTTTCTAGTACAACCTAAATCTGCAATTTTCCCTAAAAGTTTTTAGAGGAAATTATTTTGTTTGACTAATGAAAGGTGATAAACAAGATTAGTTTCTCCTTTTGTTTCCCATATTGACTTATTAAGAAATAGAAAAAAATCAGTAAAATATACTAAGGGATCTTAAGAATTGTTTTATTCCTTTCCACAGACAATTTCAATTTACAAACTCATTCTTATTAAAACTGCGTTATGTTGGCCGGGCGCGGTGGCTCAAGCCTGTAATCCTAGCACTTTGGGAGGCGAGGCAGTGGGATCTAAGGTCAGAAGTCCAGGGCCCTGGCTAATACGGTGAAACCCGTCTCTACTAAAAAGTACAAAAACTAGCGAGGCCGGTGGTGGCGCCATGATCCCAGCTGCACTGGGAGGCAGAGCCGGGGAGAATAAGCGTAAACCAGGCCAGGCTTGCAGTGAGCAGAGATCCGGCCTGCACTCCCAGCCTGGGTGACAGAGACTCCGTCTCAAAAACTGCGTTATGTTAAAAAGTGATTTATGAATATCATGATTTCTTTAACCATCCTTTTTATTTTATTAATTTTATGAATTTAAAACACCAGTAATTAAAAAAATTAGTTTCAGTAAATAAGTAATATCCAAAAAGGGGAAACTAATTTTATTTTAGATAATAAAATATATATCATTTTGTATAGAATTTCTATAATGAGCTTGAACATAAGAAACTATTAAGTAAAGAAGTTCCAAGTAGAATTCAGTTAAATAAAAACTACAGAGAAAAATGTAATATTGGACATTGAAGAGAAAATCTTTTAGAAGTGAGATGACCAGTTCTTTTCTATTAGGAAGAGATCATAAATATGCCCAGTAGTCTGCTTTTACTACTTAATAAATAGTAAATTATTTTGTTACTTTTATAACATTTTATAATAATTACATTATATCTACCCTCTAATATTTATTAAGTAGTATCTGTTTCTGGGCATAGCAACATTTTAAAAGCATGTTTTGGTTCAACACTTTTCACATATGAATCAAGTATATGATTAATATACAAAAGTCTTCAAAATATTTAAAACTACACATTAAGCAACATACATTGAACCTGCAGATAAAATCTCACCTTTTACTTATATACTATGCTAGAAAGGAGTGATGTTGTTAAATAAATTTCCACGAATTCATATAAATGAAACAAATTCATATAAATGAAAGCAAATAAATGAAACGCCAAAAGATGAACACATTGGTAGGACACAAAAAATAAAGGCATATATGTGATGACATATTCCCTGGCATGCACAAATGTCCTTTTAAATAATCAGAGCCAGCCTGACACAGTGGCTCACACCTGTAATCCCAGCACTTTGGGAGGCTGAGGTGGGAGGATCCTTTGAAGCCAGGAGCTCTAGACCAGTCTGGAAAGCATGATACCCCCCTTATCTCTACAAAAAAGTTAAAAAATTATCTGGGTGTGCGTGGTGGCACACAATTGTAGTCCCAGCTCCTCAAGAGGTGAGTGTGAGGGATTGCTAGAGCCAAGAGTTCAAGGTTGCAGTGAGCCATGATCATGCCACTGCACTCCAATCTGGATGACAGAGTGAGACCCTGACTTAAGAAAAAAGTCAGAGCCACATTATTTGGGTAACGAGTGGCAAAAAATTCTTTGTTGATAGTATATACTATTTTACACTTTATTTACTTATTTCAACTAAATAATTTAGTAGGTACTTCAGAAATGAATGATTGCATTTTCCAAGTGACAGAAAAATGGTTTGAAGAAATGAAATTATATTCATGGCAGATTTCATAGATGGAAAAAAATTAGAACAGTGACCAGTAAAAAGCAAGCTTTCATTTAGCATTAGAAATTATTTAACACGAGGCTGGTTGCAGTAATCCCAGCACTTTGTAATCCCAGCACTTTGGGCGGCTGAGGCGTGTGGATCGCCTGAGGTCAGAAGTTCGAGACCAGCCTGGACAACGTGGTGAAACCCTGTCTCCACTAAAAATAAAAAAAATTAGCTGGGTGCAGTGGCAGGCACCTGTAATCCCAGCTACTCAGGAGGATGAGGTAGGAGAATCACCTGAAACTGGGAGGTGGAGGTTGCAGTGAGCTGAGATCTCACCACTGCATTCCAGCCTGGGCAAAAAAAAGTGAAACTCCATCTCAAAAAAATAAAAAAAAAAGAAAGAAAGAAAAAGAAATTATTTAACACCTATAATCAGTAAAATCTGTACAGCTCAAAATGAAACCCGAATATTTTAGGCCTCCCATTGCAAAACTAGAAAGGACAGAGATAAGTAATTAATTCCATGTGTTTAATACGAGAAGGATCTCAGAGTTTCATGTATAATTATTCATTACACATCATCATCATTACTGTGATAGCACCAGTAAGTGTAGCACTTCATAGCATTACTGTGGGGGCCTGCCCTACCTGCCTGGACATTCATAACAGCAAATGGCAAGCCAAAAACAACATTCTGTAAGGCGCAGAGTTCCTTCTCACTGACAGCTTAAGTGATCAGTGGATATTCTTCATCAACCGATGCAGAACTACTAACAGGCTCACACACTCTGGAAAGTCATCATAGAATGTTCTCCTGCCTTTAGTTTTTCAGAATATAATAAGAAGGGCACGCTACAAGAGTCTATGATTTGTTCTTTCTAATGTGGTGATTTCATTGGAAGGCGAGGATCAACCTGTAGGTGCTCAGAATTTGGGGGTGAGAGAAAGACAGATGGAGTTTGAAAACATAGCAGTTTAGTAGATTTGACTGCGGAATGTGTAAAAAGCAAGCCAACTCAATCAAGCTTCACTTTGCTATCACACAAAAGAAAAATACAGTGTTTTCTAAGTCCAAAATAAACTTTTTTTTCTTCTAAAAATACCTTTGGTTTTGGCTTTGTTAGTCATAACTTTTAACTTATGATAGAATTTAAAAAACATTAATGACTCTTTAAAGAATTTTATGGTTATAAAATAGGGTGTGCATAGTCATTGAAATATTTTAGATGGAAATATCTCCACTTCATGCTGAACTTGACAAGTCTTTCATTCCACCGTTATCTAATTTAAATCTTTAGTTTTCATAACTTCTCTAATGTTTTCTTTTTTGGGATTGGCATTACACAGATGGAATAAACCAATTCAATGTTAATGACACTGCTGGCAGATATTTGTACATACCCTACATTTTTCAAATACTTTCATATACACTGGATACTCAAGATAAGCCTATGAAGCAGACAGAGGAAGGATTATTAGTTGTATATTGCAGATTAAGAAACTCAGCTTTACAGATGTCAAGTGACTTGCCAAATGGATATTAGATGGCAGGACTGAGACTATAATTTAAATCCTCTGTCTCCCAGTTTGGTGCTTGTATCAAACCAGAACAAGCTAAGTAACACTGTAGCATCAAACAATTCCCAGATTCAGAGGCTCAAAATAATGCAAAAAATAACAGATTATTTAACGCTCAAAATAACAAAGATATGTTTATTGCTTTTAATGTGTGTTCAGCACAAGACAAATGGGTTCTGTCTTTAGTTATTTCACTCTGAACCATGCAATATTATGCCATCTACAATCTGGAAAGTTGCCTGTCACTGGGACAGAGGGGGGAAAAATGACAGCAGGTCAAACACTTGCTCTTACAGCTGCTTCACAGACCCTTCTGCTCATGGTTCAGCAAAGAAAGCAAGTCTCATGGTCAAGGCTGACCTCAAACAGGCAAACCTGTGAGGAAGTAAACCAAACTGGAACTATGTTGGGTCACTGATTACAATAGTCTTCCTAGGCACTAAGTATTCAGTCCATTCTCTTTCATGTTGGCAATATGCACTCCTGGAAGGAGAAAACCCAAAAGTCCCATGTGGTGATGACATCAAGCTCAAAAAGGAGGATCTTTGGTAATACACTGTAGTCCTTACCTCAGGGAACAATGTGCCTCATGTGAGGGTGGGAGTCTTCTTGAACCAGAAACCTATGAACATAAAGGGCAAGTCATCTGCCCCACATATATCCAATATATACTGGGGATACATGTTCAGGATAACCTCCATGTAACTCTTCCCATTTAGAAAGGAGAAGAAGGCGAGACACAGCAGTGCTGGTCTGTAGTAGCTGTGAAATCTCAGCAAGTAGAAATTATAACGATCCTCTAACCCAAAGGGAGAGAAAGGTCCCTTGATTAGACCTTGGAGAGGACTCCCCAGTCTACTATTCCTCATAGCACTTCATTCTACCATTTGAAAAATTCTTCCTTTTCCATATTCCTCAAAATGGAATATATTCAAAGTGACCATTAAGGAATCTGACCCTGTTGGGACACTGACCAGTTTTTTTAGGCAGCTATATCTGCCGGAGAAAAATATAACGTGGTGAGTTTCCCTTAAAACCAGATGAGTGCAATTTAAAGGACAGTTCTTTATTCTTACATTTTATGTATAATTATGTACTTACTATATTTTGGTATTAAACTATCCTTTCTTGTGAATTTCTATATTAGCAGTTTCTGTGGACTTCTTTTCTTTGTGGGGGTGGGGGTGGGGGTTGCACAGAGTCTCGCTCTGTCGCCTGGGCTGGAGTGCAATGGTGTGATCTTGGCTCACTTCAATTTCCGCCTCCTGGGTTCATGCTACTCTCCTGCCTCAGCCTCCTGAGTAGCTGGGATTGTAGGTACACACCACCACACCTGGCTAATTTTTTGTATTTTTAGTGGAGATGGGGTTTCACTACATTGGCCAGACTGGTCTTAAACTCCTGACCTCCTGATCCACCTGCCTCGGCCTCCAAAGTGCTGGGATTACAAGCGTGAGCCACCGCCCCTGGCCTGTGAACTTCTATATTAGAGGTACAGTGGACTTCACAAATAATGGATCCTCTCATTGATGAATAATTTTTTGTAAAATAGATATATTTAGCATAAATATAACTTTTATAGCATTGCTGGTATCTTAGGAAAAAATAAACACCTTTAAGGAACTAGAAAAAGAGTAACAACAAAAACAATCAATCAAAAAACTTGAGTTAAAACCACAGTGTAAGTTATTAGCGCACAAATGCATGTGCACACACACAAATGGTTTTTGCTCTGCCAATGGTAAGTGGAAGGACATGCACCTGAGATTCTTATATTATGCTTAGAAACCTGAGTTAACTGGTCTCAGGCATCCAGAGCCTATGACTCCCAGTAAAAGCATATGTAAATCCCCCCTGTAAGAAAGCTGGGATTAGGTAAAAATGAACACCCAGTCAATGATTACAAATCTCAAGGAAATCAATCACCTTGAGTAAATGTCAGTGGAAATGACATCAAGTTAATATCCTTAAGCACTACAAATATTACAATGATTAGAAACAGAATGTAGAACAATTGTGAAAAAGATATAAAGAAATAGAAGAATCACAGAAATGAACAGGTAACAAAAGATTGTTCAAAATGACCAGGGAGATTTGTAAAAGTCATTACAACAGTGCTGTTATAAATGAAAATTTTAATGGTTGAAATAAAAAACTCAGTGGATGGATTTAAGAGAAAATCAGACACAGATAAAAGAAAAAAATGAGAATCTGGAAAAATACTCGGAATTCAGCACAAAGAGTCCAGAAAGTAGAGAATATAAAAGAAAAGTTAGGAGATAAAGACAATAGATTAAGAAAGGTGTAAACCCAAAGCTGCAAGGTAAACGATGTGTACTTAGTGAGATAAAGATTAAAATCAGGAATAAAACAAGAATGCCACCTCCATTTAATATTGTATTGGCTGCCTTAGCCAATGTAGTAAGTCAAGTAAGAAGAAATATGAGAATCAGAAAAGTGTTACTATTCACACTTGATTTCATACAGAATACACCTAAAAACCTGTAGATGATTTATTAGAAATAATGAGCAAATTTAGCAAGTCACTTGGATGTAAGACCAACAGATAAAAATCAGTTTTATTTCTATACACCAGCCACAAACAGAAGATATGTTTTTTAAGTATTATTTACAATAGCAAGAAGAGATACAAGGAACCCAAGAATACATGGAACTGAAAATATGCATACGCCTATGTGGAAAAAACTGTAAAACTTCATCAAAAGACCTCAAATGAAAATCTAAATTTGCAACATACATGATGTTCATGGATTGGAATACCCAATATCCTAAATATACAATTTCTCTCTAAATTCAATGCAATTCAGACAAAAACTCGAACACACTTCTTTTTTGTTCCTTCAAACTTGAGGAGCTGAATCAAAATTTCATGTAAAAGAGCAAAAGCACAATAACAGCCAAGATACTCTTGAGGAGAAAAATGTAGTAAATATCTACAAAAAGAACATTTCCAGAGCCAAAGTAGGAAAAGAGGAATCTGTCCTTAGCCTAATTCATAGTATTAATCCATCTAAAGAAAAAAAAATTAGCTAAGAAAGGAGCTGAGACTGGCCTGGAAATCAGAGGGGCATGTGAGAGAATATGAGGGATTGCAGACAGTGGCGGAAATGGTCAGAGGGGAATTTGAGGAAGTGGGTCTGGTTCCCTCTGCAAGTGGACCTTCTGCTCTATGTTAGTGCATCTGGGTATTGTTGTGGGTGCCATCAGATAAATAAATCAGCAGTTTTCAAACATTTTTATGCAAATACACCTAAAATATTTTTTCTTTTATTCATATGTAATATTTACATATATATGCAGTACATGTAAATATTTTCTATATGCATAGAATTTGTAATAACCAAGTCAGGGTATTTGGGGTATCCATCACCTACGCATTATCATTTCTATGTGTTGGCATCATATCAAGTCCTCTTTTCTACTTACTTTAAAATATACATAATATTATTATGTATATTACGATGACTATACTAAGTATAGTCAACCTAGTCTGCTATCAAACATTAGAACTTATTTCTTCTGTTTAACTGTATCTTTGTATCCAATCGCCAATCTCTTTTCATTCCCACTTCCTACTGTTTTCCAACCTCACACCCTTCCCAGCCTCTGATATCTCTCTCTCCCTCTCTCTCTCTCATATATATATGTGTATATATATATGTGTGTGTATATGTATATATATATTGAGACAACATCTCACTCTGTGGCCCAGGCTGAAGTGCAGTCATATGATCATGGCTCACTGCAGCCTCAACCTCCCAGGTTCAAGCAATCTTCCCACCTCAGCCTCCCGAGTAGCTGGGACCACAAGTGTGTGCCATCACACCCAGCTAATTTCTTTTCTTTGTCTTTTTTTATTTTTATTTTATTTTATTTTTGTAGAGATGGAGTCTTGTTTTGTTGTCAGGACTGGTCTGGAACTCCTGGGCTCAAGTGATCCTCATCCTCCTGCCTCAACCTCCCAAAGCACTGGGATTACAGGCATGAGCCATCGTGCCTGGCTATCATTCTACTCTCTATATCTCCATGAGATAGTTTCTTAGCTCCAACATATGAGAACATGCAGTATTTGTCTTTCTGTGACTGGCTTATTTCACTTAGCAGAATGACTTCCAGTTCCATCCATGTTGATGCTACAAATGACATGATGTCATTATTTTAAAATAATTTTAAAAATCTTTTTACCCCTTACATATTTTTAAGGTGACATCTGTCATGTTTTACCATACATTTAAATAGTTACAAAGGATGTAATTGCTGGTATACTGAAAATAATTAAAATTTCAAATTTCAAAAATTCTATTTATTAAATGTATCCAGTGGAATCTAAAATGTTAACAGTTGATACCCATTCAGCATCATCCATGTAAAAAATATATGAACAATTTTATGCTGGAAATTGTACATTATTTCTTTTCCTACTTGAACTTGTATTTTTATTCCACTTCCCCCACAGAATTTTATGCTAAAATAAAACATTTTTATGCATGAGAAGTCTTTACTGCTCACCTTATAATATTTCTCTGCAACAGACATATGTATATAAATTGAAATTTTATACATCACATATCATGTGGTGGATGAGCCCTTTTTCCTCCAATTAGTTATGTATTCATAGGTAACTATTACCTAATGTAGAATCAATACCAATACCAATCAAAATCAATAATTTGTTTTTCTTTTTTTGAGACAGGGTCTTACTCTGTCACCCAGGCTGGAGTGCAGTGGTGCGATCTTGGCTCACTGCAACCTCCACCTCCCAGGTTCAAGCGATTCTCCTGCCTCAGCCTCCCAAGTAGGTGGGATTACAGGCACCCGCCACTGCGCCCGGCATTATTTTGTATTTTTAGTAGAGATGGGACTTCACTATGGTGGCCAGGCTGGCCTCAAACTCCTGACCTCAGGTGATCCACCCTCTCAGCCTCCCAAAGTGCAGGATTACAGGCCTGAGCCACTGCTCCTGGCCCAATATCAATAATTTTAACTGTCTCTTTGACCTCTATATGGTTTTTATACTCCAGGACAATGCAATGGGTGGAAGCGATGGCTTTCTTTTGTCAAAAGGGAAAAGGTGATTGTGAAAGGGTGACCAAGGGGAGGCCTAGACAGCAGGTAAGTTGTTAGGCCCATCAATTTCAGAATGAGGGAACCTAAGTTGAAGATCTTAACCACGAGTTCCTTTAAACAGCCAGACCTTTACAAATACCCAGGCCTTGCAAAGTCTTTGTGTGTCCCAATTTGAGAACCACCGATTCAAATTATACAACTAATTCCTGTGACTGATTTGCTTGGTGAGTAAAGAGCATTCTGATTATAATGTAACTTGAATTTCCTCAGGATTGTGTGTAATATGTAGGTCACACTGGCAGTAATAACTTAAATTGCGCTTAATTTTGTCCCCATCTGCTGACAAGAGCTCTCATCCCTTGCAAATTCCGCCAGACTCCTACCCCTTACTACTCCCAAGCAGTGGTTCTTAAGTGTTCAAAATAAATCTACATAGCCAATTCTTCAGCATCTTTTTTCTGGTTATAGGCACCAATGCTTTACAGTTGTGTTTTCCATGCTTTCACATAATAAAAATACCAAGGTAATGCATCAAATGTCAAGTCAAATTCTGTAAGCCAAAATATGTATTATTAGTTTTAAAATATGTATTATAATATTATAGTATGTATTATTAGTTTTTTAAAAAACCACACATTATCACTATTGTTTAATATTTACAAGGACTTTTTTACATATTAAAAATTTCTTATTATGAAAGGTTTGATGGATACTAAATATGTGTTATATATGTAAGTTACCAGGTAAACATTACAGTTAATATTGGTGAACCCATCATGCAACTTAAGAATTAAAACATGACCAGTAAGGAGCTCTATATCTGCAGGCTCTGTGACTATCCTGTTCTCCTGCCTTCCTTCCAAAGCTGGGCATTAGCCTGAATTTTGTTTTTAGCATTCCTTTTCTGTTAAGCATAAACTTTTATCACACACCTGTTTCCTTAAACAATTTACTGTTTAAAGTCTCTTGTTATTTAAGTTTACAAAGATTATATATTCTGTGTACTCTTCTGCAACGAGTTTTCTTCAGTATTTCTAAGATTTAGTTATGTGTATGTTATTAAACATAATTATGGTTTTTTAAAAAGATATATGTCATTCTACTGGGTAAATCACCACAATTTATTAATCCATGCTCCTGAAATGAGCATTTGGATTTTTAAAATCCTTTTGCTATGATAAGCAATGTTGCCTATATAAATTTGCAAGAATTTCCCAGAGGATACATACCAACCAGCAGAATTGCTAGGTAAACACATTTTCAACTTTACAAGACAGTTCTAAATTTGTTTTTCCAAAGTGATTGGACATATTTCTATCTCCTCCTCCAGTATATAATATCCCTTGGACTTGCATCTTTGCCAACCCCTAGTATTATCAGATTTCTTAATATTTCTCAATCTAGTGACTGTAAAATATCTCCTTGGGACCTTAATCTGCAGTTTACAGACTAATAATAAGGTTGAGCAACCTTTCATATTTTATTTGTTATTTGGATTTACTCTCCTATAATATGCCTGCCATAGCTTTTGACCATTTTCCAGTTGGATTTTTATTGATTTATAGGAGTTCTTTATATATAGCATATTATTTAGCAGTGGTAGGTGATATATCTTGAATATATCCAATTCACATAATTTTTTCTCATTCAGTTCTCATAGTTCTATAGGTCCTTTACAGTTGCCTTTCGGTACTCATGTTTTCTTCCTACAGTAGTAACCGCTCGTGTTTTTGTGGGACAGTTTACAAAGCACTCCCACAAATCTTATCTGAGTCTCCCAACAACTTTAAAAAACAAGATGGGTATTATTATACTTGTTTTACAAATAAGAAAACCGAGTGGCTTGCCCAAGGTAATCGGGCTAATAAATCCTCAGACTCCACATTCCATAGCCTCCTTATGATTATGTGATGCTTCAGCTATTCGTAGACCATTCATTTAAGAAAATGCTGCACTTCTGCTTAGCACCTTGACCTCAGTTCCTTCTCTCTCTCTGTCTCTTCCATATATAATTCAAAACATAGCTTTAATTTATTCAGTTCAACCTTAACACATTATCTACAAGATGAACAGATGAGTAAAAGGAAGCACCAAGAGAATTTTTAATAGGACTTTTTTTTATATATAAGAGAGGCTAGGAGGATATTCAAAATCACAAGTTACCTGTTCTGTGTCAAACCACATTTTTCAAAATAATGGATCTGTTATGTAACAGAGCTGATTTTAAGTTCAGTGTTTTCTTTGCCTTTAGCCTCTTAGTTTAAAACAAGAATACAGAGAATAAGAGAAGAAAAATGTACTTTGCATATATTAGTATTCTCTAGATTGGCTTCTGTAGTTTTTAATTTATTATAATACTATCTGTTATATAAGGAGTAACCAATATATGTATATTTTTAATTGGCATTAAGTATTGACCTCATAGTGAGAAGTAATATTGGTAGGACAGTAATTCCGTCACTCATCCTCTAGCTGAAGCTACTACATCTGGGCAGTTGGGTGGATATCAACCTTCTGTAAGAGCCCAAGGATGATGGGTTAAGAGATGCCCAAATGTTCTCTCTCAAATATTTGAGATGGTAAAACGTAGTACTTCTCACTTTCTGGGAGTTGTAAAATAAATAGATAGATTGAAAGATAAATCCTCAAGCTAATCAAACTACTGCATGTGGGCTCTTTAAACCTTTGTAGTTTCCATGAGTGATTATATTTTATGTGCATTACATACACCAGAGAAAACTGTGTCTGATCAAACTAGCAGTAACAAGAAAGGACTTTAGGATAAATAAGGAAACAGAAGTCCTACTCCAAGGTATTTTAATCATCATATAATAATTAAGTATTTAAGCACTTCCTGGGGACTCTCCCGGTGTATAATAAAAGCAGGACCACATCATAACTTCTTCTCCAAAGAGAAAGGTCTTTTGTAACAACTGTATTCTACAGATAATTACTAAATGTGGCCTTTCCTAACCTTTTCTTCTAGTATCATAAATAAATGTATCTCTAGTTAAATATCTGGTTTTAACTCATCAGATATTCCTATATCAGTGTCCAATTTTAAACTGGTTGACTCACCTCTGTTTTTATGAAGTGCTGGCTTCTACATGTATTTTGATCTGCAGCTGAGAGCTGTATGTGTTGTAAGTACTACGTGTCTGATATGGGCTCTCGGTGTATTTTTCTTTTGAGTCAGGTGCTATAGCTAGGCTCATGCAGCCTCACATTGAGTAGGGGATAATTACACCACAAAGTGGTAGCATAAGAGAGAGATGTGCATTGGAGGAAGGGGCATTTAATGATTCTGGAATTCAGACCTGTGTTGTAGAAAATGAGGTGAGCTCCGTGTTGGTAATTTTGAACACATCTTTTATTGTTGTAAGGAAGTCTTTCATAATGCAAGGGGACCATCATTCCCAACTGGGAAGCTTCTAGTATCACCTAGTCCAAAGGTTCTTAAAGAGGCATTTTACCTATTTGAGGAAGGGTATCCATTATATTTTTAAAATACATTCTCAAACCAACTGCTTTTAAAAAGGTCTTGCAGTTAAAATGACCATATAATATCCACTTCGGGATAAGTGCAAGATTGGTGCAACATTGGGACAACCGACCCAGACAGGGTCTGTCCCAGGCAAATAAAAAACATGGGCACCTATTTATGGAGGAAAAATGCCCAAGGGTTTCTAGGCGATGAGGGCTGGAGGGTTGATTTGGTAGACTCTTCAAGAAGAAAAAATGTCTGAGGCCCAAAGAGGCTTCCTGTTGCCTTTTCAAGGGGGAAATTAAGACAAACTAGGGACAATGAATTTTACGGACTTTTCAAGGGTGTGAAATCTTTGCTGCTTTCATTTTGATTTTTAAAAATTCCACGTTTCCCTTTATAATTAACAAAATCCATTAATTAAAATGGGTCTTTGTGCTCATCTTTAGGGCAGCAAGAAATACGGCTCTTGAGAAATAGTACCCCATTTTGCTGTCACCTTGGATGTTGGTGGGGAAACAAGGGGAGAGGGAAAGAGAGAGTGAGAGAGCTGAAAGAAATCCTTCGCAAGAAAACAGAGTAAGTGGACAGAGTAGTGGGCGGGGAACATCTGGGATTATAAACACTGGGGGCAAAGACAAGACCTTGTGAAATGGCTGACATAGTATCTTACGAACCTGATGAATAAAACCATTATCTCTGGGTGACCCTGGTGATAACGCTGGGCAAGGTGAGAGGAGACAGCGAGCGCTGTGTTTGAGAGCAATGTTACTGGTTCTCTGAGAGCGAGACCGTGGTTCCTGAGTTGTCTGGGAGTACAGGGACGGCAGCCTCGAGTCTGTCCAGCTACGATCACTTTGTAAGGCCTTCGGTGGGATGCGGGCAGAAGGCTCCCAGTGCAAAGGGCGTGCCACGAAAACCACCAGCCAGAAACCTGCGCTGCGACAGGTGCGCTCCGCCGCCAAATCTTTCCCTGCGGCCCCTCCCACTCCCGTTCCAAGCCCGCCCACATCCCTGTCCCGGCTTTAAGTCCGGCGCTGCCGCCCTCCCTCCCGCCCCGCCGCGCTGGAGCCTGGGGTCTCGGCAACTTCCGGCGGCGAGAGCGGCGGGGCGCGAGGCGTGCCCACTGCGCGTGCGCATCGGCCGGGCTTCTCCTGCGCCCCCGGCCCCTGCGACTGTGACTTGGTACAGCCGGGCGGTTGGCGTCCTCCGCGGCTCCAGCCAGGGGCGGGCTTTTCAAATCTTCCTTTGAAAGAGTGGCGACAGCCCGGACAGTTCGCGCTGGAGATGGAGGGGCCGAGTCTGAGGGGTCCTGCGCTCGGCCTGGCGGGGCTTCCCACCCAGCAGGTGAATTGCGGGAGGGACCCTGCCGCGGAAGGAGAGGGAGCCGGGGTTCTGTTTCTCGCGCCTTCGCTTTGTGGAGTCGTCGGGAAAGCCTCTCCCCTGCTCCTCTGTTTCAGCGGTGGCCACAAACAAAGGGAGGGACTAGGAGACTGCACTCTTGGGGCTCTAAAGGGCCTGGATATCGGCACCGCTGGATTTCTCAGAGAGGGAGCTCAGGTCCGGAGTGGGAAGGCGGGGCCGGGGTCCCAGCGCGCGTTTGAGGTGCACTTGTCTGCTGCCCTCCCCAGGCTTTGGACGCCTGTCTTTTTGCAAGTGTAGGTGATGCCGGGGAAATGGGAGCCACTTGATTCCCAAGAAACCCAGCGAGGCCAGTGGAAGACAGTTGGCTTATTACAGATTTAATGGGAAGCACAGTAATGGAGCGATGTCTATGTCTACACACAACACAGAACTGGTTGGGGTGGGGGGTGGGGTTCGGAGTGGAGTAGAGGCAAACTGCAACCTCTGCACTTTAGAGAAAGTTGAAGGTTTGATAGTGGGTTCTTTCTCAAATCATTAGAAAGGAAAAAGAGAGTACACATTAAATTGGATAGAAGTTTGATGTTTGCTTTTGTGCTATGTAAATTGTGTTAGAAACCTTTTTATTTTGCTTTTTACTAGACCAACATTATTTCTTGGCAGCATCAGTTATTAAAATGTTACCACTTTTCACTCTTAACCGTAACTTTAGGGTCTTAAAAGAAAACTCTGATGTCTTTAAGCTGGATCTTCACTTCTATTTTAACCTCTACCTTCTTTTGCCTACTTCATAAGTTGGTTAAGCCATATGAAAGTGCCAGTTTTGTAGGTCAAAATTGGTAAAATATTTGCAATTTCATTCATATGGAGGCACCTGATATCTTTGTTTAAAAATCTAGAATTTCCTTAGCAGACACAAAATTGTTAGGAAGTTTTCAATAATACTGTGAAAAATAAAGCAAGACATTAAGATTCATTATGCAAAAGAAGTCCAGTGTCTTTATCAGTAATTTTTATGCTGTTTTATGTCAGCATTTTCAAAAATTTCAAAGATTTTGATGTACTTTTTTTCGATCCTGTCCTGTTATATACTTTGGCTGTCCGCCTAACAAAGTCTTAATTTATAGTGAATTGGCATTCTATTGAGATTCTTGTATGTATCATATAGGTGTAGGTGTAGGTGTAGCTGTCCAGGTGTATTTATTGAGCTTCAGGCTGCAGGAATAGGAATGGTACAGAAGCGACAAGAGGATAAAATCATGAAGGAAGTTTAGCTGCAAGGAATGAAAATAATGTTTAAATATATATAAAGGCTTGGTTATTTACATGTGGGAAGGTACAATACTTAATTTTTTAGGCAGGACAAAATCGAAATGATTGAAATGCAGAATCTTCAGTTTAGATTTGGAGAAAAAACACAAAATAGTAGTCGGTTTCAACCTAACAGGAATATTGAGGGTCAGTCAGATAATTTTATACTTGACTAATACTGAATTTTTATTTGGCATTTCCTTTGATACATGAATGAAGCTGCCATGTTATCGAGATAAGGCCAAAGATTTTGAGGTGGCCACACCCTAGTCAAACACCTCTACTGAAACCCTGGAGTCCTCTGCGACTCCTCACAGCATAGAGTATTGGCTTTGTAGTCAGATTCAGGTCAAACCAAACTCTTCTTGTTGTGCAACCTTAAATAAGTTATCTCTGTTTTCTAAGTTTCAGTTTCCACAGTTGTAGATTGGGTATTCTGCCTATCCCAGACAGCTGTTGGAATTCAAGAACATCTCTAAAGTACTTATCACAGCACCTAGCACTCAGGATGTGCTTGAGAGATGACTATTGTTGTTATTATCCTTTGTCCTATTCAGCTGAGTGGTTCCGGCAGTCCCCTACCTTTTCTTACAAATGTTTAAGCTTTTGGAATTTTAATAAAAATAAAATTCAAAAAGTAATACTATCTCATTGCAGGAAAGTCAACATAGAAACATGAATTTACGAATTCTCTCTCTAGTTCCATTCCCCAGAATGGCCGCTGTTAACAATTTCCAGACTTTTTTCTGTACATAAACAATTCTTAAAATCCACACAATTTCTTTTAGCAAAATGAGAATGGACTGTATTTACTCTTTTCTTCTTCTTCACCTTGGTCTTTTGGTTAGCATGGCTTAACTATATCCATTAGGTGAATGGTAGTTTATATCTTGATTACTGCAGTTGTCTTTCCAGGAGTTCAACTTCAGGTTTTTTTAAGTCAGTTTTTAATACCAACAATAAAGCCATTTTCTTTGCACTTCCTTCATACTAGGCTAGCTCTTAAAACCTAGTAGGTTTCTGTTTCCTACTTAATCTAAATTTCCGTTTTTAAGGTATCTTCCTATTTCATTCATAGCCTTGTCCATATATTTTTATCAGCCTAACTTGTTAAAGTACTTACGGGGTCAGGACAGTGACAATGGCTTCTGTTTGACTTGATTAGAGGCAAGCCCTTATTCAGAAAATTGGAAAAGAAATAAGAGGATGATGGCCTTACCTCATTCTCTCCTCTTTCTGGAGACTGGCATTCAAACACTCCTAAAAGGAATGGTTACAGAGAGACTAGCTTTTGTCTTTGGTCCTAATCAGCCTTGACTCTACCTGGCCGAGCCATTATGGCTGAGGGAGCAACACTGGTGATTTTCCACTCCGTACTCATCCTCTTTGAGGTCAATAAACGTCACTATTGAATGCCCAATCGGTGCCCTTATTACATGATCATTATTCTTATTGGGGATAGCACTAGACATCAACCCTTACCCCAGATGCACTGTGTACCCTTAGTAACTAAAGACAGCTCTAAAGGGTTTCAGTTCCATAAACCCTTCCTTGCTAGAGCTAGCATTGCTTAACCAGAGAGGCTTTTTCTGCATGTAAAGTATAGATGTGTACTAAAAGAAGTTGCATGGGAAATACAAAACTGGCTAAAACCAGTAGCCTTAAAAAAAAAAAAAAAAAAACAAACTCAGAATACATTGAAAACCATATGTACGCTTAACAACTCATCCTGCTTATGTTAGCCTTCTGGGATCCACTTAACTCACATTTGCCTGAGACCTGCCTCAGCGAGGGAGGTAAGATTATAGTTTACTATGTATGTTAATTTGGCTGGATTATGGGTCAGTAAACTATTTCTATAAAGGGCAAACAGTAAATATTTTCAGCTTCGCAGGCCACTCAGTCTCTGTTGAAGTCACTCAACTCTGCCCTTGTAGCTTAAAGGAGCCATAGACAATACGAATGAATGTGTCTGTGCTCCAGTATAACTTTATTTACAAAATCAGATCCCAGCCAGGCCATAGTTTTCTGACCCTTGCTCTAAAGAAAAAAAATCTGCACAGTAGTATCTGTTAGATACGCTTCATTTCCTTAATAAATAGTACTTTAATCTTATATCATCTTCAAACTTTTTAAATGTACTTTTTAAAAAAATCCTGGCTACATTTTCTTTCTCTACTATTTCCCAAGCTTCTATAGTTTTATGGAGAATTCATTGTAAGTGATGGTGAGAAGATACTCTTTATTTATGGGACAGAAACCCAAACTGATTCGTTAATGTGGCTGTAGCCACCTGCTGGTTCTTTAAGGTTGTTGCAACTTTTAAGATTGCTGTGGAATTTCAAATAGTCCAGCTGTGCTTCTCTACCCTGGCTGACCATTGAATCACCAGAAGAACTGTAAAAAAAAAAAAAAAAAAAAAGGGCTCAAGCCCCACCTCCAGAGATCCTGCTTGGTCTGGGGTAGGTCACAGGTTTAGGTACTTTTATAAGGCCCTTCCTCTCTGCCTCAGATGGTTTGAATATGCAGCCAGCTTTGAGAACCACTGTGCTAGTTCAACTGCCTATCTCATTGCAGCATTTAAAACCAAAATAGAATTTAGTGGCACCAGATGGTATTTGTTTATATTTGAGTTGTGGGGTAAAACGATTCATCCCAGCTTTAGGTTGCTCCCTATGTGCACTCCCCAATATAGTCAGTCTGCCAGAGTTTATTTCTATAGACATATGGGTCACATAGATAATTCTTATAATTAATTGCTAATTACATTAAAGAAGAATTTACTTTGGGGCTGGTTAACTCATAAAAAGATGAAATGGAGTTGTTGAAATTCAGTCGTGTGCAGCGAAGGAAAACCAGCGAATGACTACATTTATATAGTACACCAGTTTTGAGTTACAACACTATATGAGAAGGTTTTTATGTGGTGATTACATGATGTAATTACAGGAGGTAATTAAACAGATCTGTTTTCTGTGTGTAAATAGTACAGTTGATTGATTTGGATAGTCAAGTTAAATCATCTGCAGTTTGTCTTTTGGGGTAGTCTTCAAAGACTGTTAGCTCTCCTAACTTTCATCTTTTCTTTTTGAAAAGGTTGTCTAGACGTTTTGTTACTAGATTTCATTTACATTTTTAAATTTACATTTTGATCCAATCAGAAGGTAAATTATAGTCTTTATTTTGTTTACCATAGAAACTAGGGTGATCACTTTATCTTTAAGAAATAGACATACTAGAAACATCATTACATGTTTGTGATACAATAAACAGTACCTTTGATTTATAATTTTTATAAAGTCATTGTGAATTAAATCAGAACTGTACATTCAGTGTGTAGAATTTTAATGTTGCATGTGAAACTTGTATGTAGAATCAGGCCATTAAAAGATAATTATATGGAATAAAAGACTTTCAGAAATAAACTATTTAGTAGTTTCAAGGTGAACCCTAAAACTAAAATAAATGGTATGTCCAGAGTTATATTATAAAGCTCTGTTCCGGATAGCTAAGGCTTCTGACATTTTCTATGTACAATGCTTTCGCTCTCTTGCTTCTGAGATTGTGTTCACACTGCCTACTATTACAAATAGCCTGTTTCCTCCCTGCTACTAAATGTTGGCTCCTTTACTCAGTATCTGCTTTTTCAGAATGTTTGTCTTGGTTAATTCACTGTCATCAACCACATTGCCATCTCTTAATACAATTTATATAATATATATGTGTGATATATTGTTCACGTTAGTTATTGTATGTTTTCTAAGGCTGCTATAACAAATGACCAAGACTAAGTGACTGAAAACAAGAAAAATTTATTCTCAAACTTATGGAGGCCAGATGTCTGAAATCAAGGAATTGGCAGGGTCACACTCCTCTGAAGGCCGTAGGAAAGAATTCTCTTCTTGCCTTTTCCAGCTTCTGATTACTGCCATCAATCCTTGGTATTTTTTTGACTTATAGACGTATTAGTCTCTGTCTTCATATGTCATTCTCTCTGGATGTGACTGTGTCTTCATGCAACCTTTCTTTAAGGACACTAGTCATTAGATTTAGGACTTACTCTAATCCAGTATGTCCTCATCTTACCTAATTACATCTGCAAAACCCTCTATCCAAATAAGGCTACATTCTGAGGCACTGGGTGGACATAAAGTTTGGAGAGACACTATTAAACTTCATATAGTTATAGGAACACATAATGTTTGTCACCTTTGTTTATGTTCTGTTTATTCAGTTTCTTTAGATTGTAAAGATTTCCTAATGAAGCGAGAAGTTAAGAATTGCAAAGAGCACTTTAAAATAGCTATTTTTACACTACATATATTCATATTAAAACTTTGTTGCTTTCTCAATATGGTATACAATTATGATATCTAGTACATTTTGCATCTATTATGGGTTAAAATGTAATTTTGGATTTTTGCTATATTTTAAAGATGCATTTTTTTTTTTTTTTAGGACTGCAGCATTCAAGAAAAAATAGACTTAGAAATTCGAATGCGAGAAGGAATATGGAAACTCCTTTCTCTGAGCACTCAGAAAGATCAGGTTTTACATGCAGTTAAGAATCTCATGGTGTGCAATGCTCGAATAATGGCCTATACATCAGAGCTACAGAAATTGGAAGAACAGATTGCAAATCAGACTGGAAGATGGTTAGTAACATAGTTTACCTGTGACTTTTAATGTACTTAAATATGTAAATTTAAAACACAGTATAATTTAAGCTTAAGTACACATGTCAAATCACCAAACTGTTTAAAAAAGCAAATACACTGAAGTAGTAGCTAACGTCATAAACAGTTTGCTGATAGAGCTCAGAGTGAACTTAGCAGCTTTTATTGGGCTGTTGTGTTCAATATGTAGTTATAAAATGAAAATTATTCAGAAGCAATGACTGAGGGAGCATTTTAAGAAGAAAGGACCAATATTGATAGAAATGTAGAGTAAGAAAATTAATTTCTTAGAAATATGTTAATAAAAAGGTACTAGCTGTGAGACATGGAAACTCAAGTATAGAAACTGAGATGAGTGAGCAGCAAAATTATGAAGAGATAAAACCTTATGAATGGAAAGGAACTTCTTGATATGGTGAATGTAAGTCCCAGAGAGGCAAAAAACCTCAAGGACATTCATGCAACAAGTGATGAAAGCTAATGAGAGTGAAGATTTGCTAAGTATTAATAACTTCTGGTCATGTGTTCTATCATCTCATGCTGCTCTTTTAGATAGATCGATGATTTGTATATGAAATTTATATCCGATCTTATTTACAATGCCAAATCTTACTTGTACCTAAAAATTGGTTCAGTTTAGTGGCTGGATATTGGTGTATTTTAAATACAAACAGTCTTAAATTCCCTTTTGTTGATTTACAGCTCTGACACAAGGGAAGAATTTCTTGTTAGACAATAGTGATTGTTGAGCTGAGCATAGCATCATTAAATTCTTGAAAAGTAAGTTAAAAACACCAGAGTCTTGAGATTTCTGTAAAAATAAAATTTTGATGAGGATGTGATGTAAAAGAGACCCGGATACAAAGTATCCAACCGTATTAGCTATATTGCCATGGGATAGCATTTTTTTTTTTTTTTTTAAGGTGGAGTCCCACTCTTGTCGCCCAGACTGGAGTGCAGTGGCGCGATCTCGGCTCACTACAACCTCCGCCTCCCGGGTTCAAGCGATTCTCCTGCCTCAGCCTCCTGAGTAGCAGGGACTAAAGGCGTGTGCCACTACACCTGGTTAATTTTTTTGTATTTTTAGTAGAGATGGGGTTTCACCATGTTAGCCAGGATGGTCTCAATCTCCTGACCTCATGATTCGCCCGCCTCGGCCTCCCAAAGTGATGGGATTACAGGCATGAGCCACTGCGCCCTGCTGGGATAGCTATTTTAATCTCCTTGTGCCACTCAGTTCCTTCCTTACAGTGGGCATGAAATTTACATTTTGAAAATTGAGATTTTATATATTCCAAAACCTAATGTAATGCCTTTTACATACTTAGTACTCAACAAATGTCAGTTTTCATTGTTGTGTGCCCCCAGCATTATACAATGAAATCGTTCCATTATCATAATGTAGGAAAATATTTTTCAGATAGACATGCATTGATTTAAGTCAGCGCTTCTCAAAGTTGGTAACATGTAGCACTGAGAGTACATGATGCAAAGTCATAGAATAAATATAGCATGTCTTCTTAGAGCATGAATTTTTAAGATTAAGCATGAGAAGTTTAGAATAGTGGAGTATTTTGAGGTTCTGCTTTCTTATACCTGGGGATATATGTTCCCTCTCAGCCTTTTTATTAGGATATTTTGTCGAGAAGGGAAATTTCAGTGGAAAAGTTTGAGAAGCCCTGATTTTAGAAAGTATGGGACTAAACATATTATGTCATTATCACAATATCTGGAATATTATTTTTGGGACCATATCTGCCTCCATATTTAATGCTCTTTAAGTATTAATGAGTTATGAATTGACCGTTTCTTAAATTTGGCAGTGTGGCTTTTCTGAAGTTGCTGATTTATAAAAAAATATTAAATAAGCCTAATGCCTGTTCAATCTATATAGCAGTGATGGGGAAAAATTAGGACCCCTAACTGGAAATGTGTTTGATTTTCAGTTTCTTTTAATATATCTGTGATCGATGAAAATATCTTTGTCACTATACACACACATATATATTTGTTCATCATTCATGTATAAACAGTTTTCTCTTAATTATTATTGCTGGAGTTTAAAAAAAATCTTGTATATTCTATATGTATTCTTTGTTTATTGCTTCATTTTGTATATGAAGATATAACCTGAGGTCACTGATCAGATGTAACTAGAAATTATACTTGCTTTGTTATCACAAAAATGACTTGAAGATTAATGATTTAGTTCCTTGAAGAAAGTTATGTAAATTATGCAGATATTTACTGAATATCTACTACTTGCAGAACACTTATTAAGCACTGTGCTAGGGTGTCTATATTTAAAAAAACAGTTTGTCAAAATATGACAATATTGTATATTCAGCAAATATTTTGCCTTTACAGACTCAGCAGTCTGTTCCTTAGTTTGGTCAGTCCTTAAGGTGGAAAAATGCTCAGTTTTATATTGCTGCCAGAGTTAAAATTAATAGCATTGTAATGAGAACACTAGTCTACCTTCTCTAAATTTTATGATAAACTGTCAAAAATAAGTATAGATACTAAATCTAGACTTTTTCAAAGAAGAATCAAGTAATTGTGAAGTGGTGGAATTGAGGAATATCTAATAGAACAATTGGGTTTGGATCTTCTGGATTGTGAAGGATGGATAGAATCCAGGTAGGTGAGCAGGAGGAAGGCAGCATTCCAAGAAAAATAGCAAAATAGGCCAGGCGAAGTGGCTCACGCCTGTAATTCCAACACTTTGGGAGGCCAAGGTGATCAGATTGCTTGAGCTCAGGAGTTTGAGATCAGCTTGGGTAACATGGCAAAAACCTGTCTCTACAAAAAATACAAAAATTAGCCAGGCATGGTGGCGTGTGCCTGTACTCCCAGCTACTCGAGAGGCTGAGGCAGGAGGATTGCTCAAGTGTGGGATTTCAAGGCTAGAGTGAGCAGTAAGTGCACCACAGCACTCCAGCCAGCTCAAAAGAGTGAGATTCTGTCTCAAAAAGAAATAGCAAAATAAAAATTTACATTGAAAAATCAGTATGAATTATTCAAGAGCAGTGAAAAGATCTGTTGTGTTGAGTCTGAAGATCAAGGCAAAGATGAAAAGGAAGATCCAAGAAAGATCCAAGAAAGCCCGGAATGCTAGGAAGTTCTTTGGTATTAATTAACAGCCTTTCCAGGTGCCAGGCATTGTGTAAGATGTTCACAAATATCACATTAAAAATGGAGAAAGATAGTGTATTAGTTCATTTTCACATTGTTAATGCAGACATACCCGAGACTGGGTAATTTATAAAGAAAAAGAGGTTTAATGCACTCATGGTTCCACATGGCTGGGGAGGCCTCACAGTCATGGCAGAAGGCGGAGGAGGAGCAAAGTCACGTCTTACATGGCAACAGGCAAGAGAGCGTGTGCAGGGCAATTGGGCCTTTATAAAACCATCAGATCTTGTGAGACTTACTATCGTGAGAACAGCACAGGAAAAACCTGCCCCCCAGTGATTCAGTTACCTCCTAATGGTCCCTCCCATGACGCATGGGGATTATGGGACCTGCAATTCAAGATGAGATTTGGGTGGGGAGACAGCCAAACCGTATCAGATATAAACCTCTTTTAAAGGCTGTAACTCTTTAAGGATACACAGGGCTTTTGTGGCTAGGTCATGAATCCAGGTGACTTAAAATCCCATGCACCTCTGTCTCCCACTCCTTCCAAAAAAGAACCTGTACTTTTTTTTTTTTAACTATTGCTCCAAGCTGCCATGGTGAGCTATTACAGGGCTTTATATATATTTGCTTACCCATGAAAATATCTTTTATGTTATATATACATATGTATATTTCTTCATCATGTAAAAACATTGTTTTTCTTAATTATTGAATTCTGGAATTTAAAAAAATCTTGAATATTCTATATCCTGTTATCCTTTATCTTTTTTTTTTTGAGATGGAGTCTCGCTCTGTTGCCCAGGCTGGAGTGCAGTGGCGTGATCTTGGCTCACTACAAGCTCCGCCTCCCGGGTTCACGCCATTCTCCTGCCTCAGCCTCCCGAGTAGCTGGGACTACAGGCGCCCGCCACCGCGCCCGGCTAATTTTTTTTTTATTTTTAGTAGAGACGGGGTTTCACCGTGGTCTGGATCTCCTGACCGCATGATCCGCCTACCTCGGCCTCCCAAAGTGCTGGGATTACAGGCGTGAGCCACCATGCCCGGCTTATCCCTTATCTTTTTTCTTTTGTTTTTGAGACGGAGTCTCACTCTGTCGCCCAGGCTGGAGTGCAGTGGCCGGATCTCAGCTCACTGCAAGCTCTGCCTCCCGGGTTTACGCCATTCTCCTGCCTCAGCCTCACGAGTAGCTGGAACTACAGGCGCCCACCACCTCCCTTGGCTAGTTTTTTTGTATTTTTTAGTAGAGACGGGGTTTCACCATGTTAGCCAGGACGGTCTCAAGCTCCTGACCTCGTGATCTGCCCGTCTCGGCTTCCCAAAGTGCTGGGATTAAAGGCTTGAGCCACGGCGCCCGGCCTTCCTTTATCATTTTAAGCAAGGAAGGGGTATGATAAAAACTGATATTTGGGGAAGGTTATTTGGCAGCAGGGTATTAAAAAAGGTGGTGAGAGTAAATAATTGAAATAACCAGTTTTTAGGGAAAATATTTAAGAATAGGCAGACATAGAAATGATCTTATAAAGAAGTAACCTTTTGTTAGAGAAAAGAGGAAATCAAAACTGTGTGTGGGTTTCTTTAGGGCTTTTCTAATAGATCTTCACTCAAGGTGCTCTCTGTACATAATCATTCTGCAAGAACTTTTCAGTTACTTCTCAATCCAATGAAATTATTTAAAAAGTCAAATAATCTTACTTCATTCTAGAGGCTTTTAAAACTGGGGTTCCAGGAAAGAATTAAGTCCTAATGTCCCAAGAACTCCATTGTATACATTGACTTAACTTCTGCATATAGAATAGTGCTACTTTTGTACCACCCTTGGAAAAATTCAATAAATGGTTACTCTGTGCTTTAGATGAGGAACCACAGTTGAGAAATCAGTAACATCATTTGTTGTTTTTTTAAAACCACACAATCCTGAGAATATTGACAACTGGTGAAATGTTCTATTACCATACTGTTCTAATAATATAACAAAAACTTTGTTCTAAATTGTGTTTGGGTAGGAAACACCTAGTACACTGCCTGTTCTTTATGCTTGAATAAGCCAAAATACCCAGGCTTCTGTATAGTTCCCAGTGGAGTCAGGATGTAAAAACCTTTCTGGATTGGGTAGGCAGTAGGTCGTTAGGATGAGGTGCATAGGTTGCTTACTGCCTCAATTTAGAGAGTATCATGGCTTGGTTACAGCAGTCTGTTAATTTGCTGGACTTTTGACTAGTAAACTATCATTGTACCTTTTTTTCTGCATGCTGTGGCTGGATATGGCTACTTAAAAGACGATTTATTTCAGTCTACTTCTCAAAAAATAGCTATTACTTTCCGTTTACTGAAATAGGCATTCCAGAATCTTTGGGGTCTGATCCCAAACTACTTGCACTCTTATCTTTCAATTTCTGCTTTACAAATGTATTGCAGTCAAATGCTTGATCGTATCCCAAAAACAGTTCTTGGATTTTCTTATCTCCAGTGCATTTGCTTACCCTGAAGTACCATATCTTCCATTCCCACTTGATGAAACCCATTTGTTCTGGGACACCACACCTGCCTCAAAGTTTCCTTGATAATTCTATTTGGAAAGTAATTATTCCTTTATGTCCATGGTAAGGACCCAAACAATGACTATTTACCTCCTTTTACTTTTAGTACCATCCAAATCATGAATACCTCACTAGAACATACTACATTCTAATAGAGCTATTTATAATCAACATATGTTTTCATAAATTATAAGCTTTTGGAAACAGGGACAATGATTCTTCTTGTCAGTGAAATAGAGAGGATATCACCACTAATTTCACAGGATTATTGTGAGGATTTGGTGCCTGGAGCTTAGAGGGAACTCATAGCTGAGGCAACTCTTGGTTCTCTCCTTCTTTCTATCTTATATCCCCCAGAACACCAACAGCGTTGTGTACTTACTTAAGAACAATTTAATGTATGCTTCATAAATCAAGTTTTGCCCTGTATCCCCTTAATGTGTATGATGAGCAAATAGGGCTTAGAATTTAATAGGAGTTAATTATATACCAGTTACTCTTTTTTTGTCACCTTCTTTTATGTTCTTAGGTTCTTACTGTCATTTGTTGGTCCAAGTGTCTGCTTATCATGTTCCAGATTATCATTTATTCCCAACTATGTTTGCTTTTTAATCAACTTTTTATATGAAATTTGCATATATAAAAATTATAAGAATAGTACAATCAACATCATGTGTATTCTCCTCCTAGGTTGTCCAGTTAATAGTTTGCTATATATATTCACCTTCATCTCCTCTACCATTTTTTCTACACACACACACACACACACACACACACACAAATACACATACAAGCGTGTGTATACATGCACACATTTTTCTTTTTTGTTGTTGAACCATTTAAAAATAAGTTGCAGACAACATGGCACACACACCACAATAATTTGGCATGAATCTTTTAAAAATAACATTCTTCTACATAATCAAAATATTATATATAAAATATTAGTAATTCCATAATAATAATCTAATATCTAGTCCATATTCAATTTTACCAAGTTGTCAGAAGAAAACTGTTTATCTTTTTTTTTCCCCAAACCAGAATTCAGTCAAGATCTGTGCAGTACACTTGGTTATATCTCTTCAGTTTCTTTTAATTACTCTGCCTATTTCTAAAAACCTCTTGTCATTTATACTTTGAGAGTCTCGGCCAGGAATGGTGGCTCACGCCCGTAATCCCAACACTTTGGGAGGCTGAGGTGGGAGGATGGCTGTAGCCCAGGAGTTCAAGACCAGCCTGTGCAACATAAGACCTTGTTTCTGCAAAAAAATACAGAAAAGTTAGCCAGGAGTGGTGATGTGTGCCTGTGATCTCAGCTACCCAAGAGGCTGAGGCAGGAGGATCACTTGCATCCAGAAGCTTGAGATTGCAGTGAGCGACAATCATGCCACTGCACTCCAGCCTGGGCATCAGAGCAAGACCCTGTCTCAAAAAAAAAAAAAAAAAACACCTAGTTTTTTTTAGCCTTTAAAATATCCTGCATTCTGCATTTGCCTGGTTGTTTCCTTGAGGTATCGTTGAACCTTTTCTTATATTCTCTGTTTTTGCCATAGATGGACATTGAGTCTAAAGGCTTTATCAGACTCAAGTTAAACATTTTTTTCTAGGTGAGGCTGGGGACCATTATATGCTCCCAATTGATGCAATAGGATATCTGGTCTTACCACCAGCTAATGCTGAGTTTGAACCCTTGCTTTAGATGGCAGTTGCCAGCTTTCTTCTTCATGATAAAATGGTTTTCCCTTTGCAGTTCGTAAGTAATCTGTGGGGTGTTGGAACTGGGTGACTATTCTGTTATCCAGTGAGCTTTAACTTAATGGCTTTATCATCCATTTATGATTCTTGCCTAAATCAATTATATTTATGATGGGGTTTGTGAAACAGTGATTATCTAATTCTAGTATTCCTTCTACATTTATTGGCTGATATTATTTTTTTTTAATTATTATTATACTTGAATTCTAGGGTACATGTGAACAACGTGCAGGTTTGTTACATATGTATACATGTGCCATGTTGGTGTGCTGCACCCATTAACTCATCATTTACATTAGGTATATCTCCTAATGCTGTCCCTCCCCCTTCCCCCCACCTCACAACAGGCCCTGGTGTGTGATGTTCCCCTTCCTGTGTCCAAGTGTTCTCATTGTTCAATTCCCACCTGAGTGAGAACATGTGGTGTTTGGTTTTCTGTTCTTGCAATAGTTTGCTGAGAATGATGGTTTCCAGCTACATCCATGTCCCTACTAAGGACAGGAACTAAGGTGTATATGTGCCACATTTTCTTAATCCAGTCTGTCATTGATGGACATTTGGGTTGGTTGCAAGTCTTTTTTTTTTTTTTTTTTTTAGACGGAGTCTCACTCTGTCGCCCAGATTGGAGTGCAGTGGCCAGATCTCAGCTCACTGCAAGCTCCGCCTCCTGGGTTTACGCCATTCTCCTGCCTCAGCCTCCCCAGTAGCTGGGACTACAGGCGCCCGCCACCTCGCCCAGCTAGATTTTTTGTATTTTTTAGTAGAGACGGGTTTCACTGCGTTAGCCAGGATGGTGTCGATCTCCTGACCTCGTGATCCGCCCGTCTCGGCCTCCCAAAGTGCTGGGATTACAGGCTTGAGCCACCGCGCCTGGCCGGTTGCAAGTCTTTGCTATTGTGAATAGTGCTGCAATAAACATACATGTGCATGTGTCTTTAGAGCAGCATTATTTATAATCCTTTGGGTATATACCCAGTAATTGGATGACTGGGTCAAATGGTATTTCTAGTTCTAGATCCTTGAGGAATTGCCACACTGTTTTCCACAATGGTTCAACTAGTTTACAGTCCCACCAACAGTGTGAAAGTGTTCCTATTTCTCCACATTCTCTCCAGCACCTGTTGTTTCCTGACTTTTTAATGATCGCCATTCTAACTGGTGTGAGATGGTATCTCGTTGTGGTTTTGATTTGCGTTTCTCTTATGGCTAGTGATGATGAGCATTTTTTCATGTGTCTGTTGGCTGCATAAATGTCTTCTTTTTAAAAGTGTCTGTTCATATCCTTTGCCCACTTTTTGATGGGGTTGTTTTTTTCTTGTAAATTTGTTTGAGCTCTTTGTATGTTCTGGATATTAGCCCTTTGTCAGATGAGTAGATTGCAAAAATGATCTCCCATTTTGTAGGTTGCCTGTTCACTCTGATGGTAGTTTCTTTTGCTGTGCAGAAACTCTTTAATTAGATCCCATTTGTCAATTTTGCCTTTTGTTGCCATTGCTTTTGGTGTTTTAGATATGAAGTCCTTGCCCATGCCTATGACCTGAATGGTGTTGCTTAGGTTTTCTTCTAGGGTTTTTATGGTTTTAGGTCTAACGTTTAAGTCTCTAATCCATCTTAAATTAATTTGTGTATAAAGTGTAAGGAAGGGATCCAGTTTCAAGTTTCTACATATGGCTAGCCAGTTTTCCCAGCACCGTTTATTAAATAGGGAATCCTTTCCACCTTTCCTTGTTTTTGTCAGGTTTGTCAAAGATCAGATGGTTGTAGATGTGTGGTATTACTTCTGAGGGCTCTGTTCTGTTCTATTGGTGTATATCTCTGTTTTGGTACTAGTACCATGCTGTTTTGGTTACTGTAGCCTTGTAGTATAGTTTGAAGTCAGGTAGCGTGATGCCTCCAGCTTTGTTCTTTTGACTTAGGACTGTCTTGGCAATGCGGGCTCTTTTTTGGTTCCATATGAACTTTAAAGTAGTTTTTTCCAATTCTGTGAAGAAAGTCATTGATAGCTTAATGGGGATGGCATTGAATCGACAAATTACCTTGGGCAGTATGGCCATTTTCACGATATTGATTCTTCTTATCCATGAGCTTGGAATGTTCTTCCATTTGTTTGTGTCCTCTTTTATTTCATTGAGCAGTGAGTGGTTTGTAGTTCTCCTTGAAGAGGTCCTTCATATCCCTTGTAAGTTGAATTCCTAGGTATTTTATTCTCTTTGAAGCAATTGTGAATGGGAGTTCACTCATGATTTGGCTCTCTGTCTGTTATTGGTGTGTAAGAATGCTTGTGACTTTCGCACATTGATTTTGTATCCTGAGACTTTGCTGAAGTTGCTTATCAGCTTAAGGAGATTTTGGGCCAAGACAATGGGGTTTTCTAAATATACGATCATGTTATCTGCAAACAGGGACAATTTGACTTCCTCTTTTCCTAATTGAATACCCTTTATTTCTTTCTCCTGCCTGATGGCCCTGGCCAGAACTTCCAACACTATGTTGAATAGGAGTGGTGAGAGAGGGCATCCCTGTCTTGTGCCAGTTTTCAAGGGGAATGCTTCCAGTTTTTGCCCATTCAGTATGATATTGGCTGTGGGTTTGTCATAAATAGCTCTTATTATTTTGAGATATGTTCCATCAATACCGAATTTATTGAGAGCTTTTATCATGAAGGGCTGTTGAACTTTGTCAAAGGCCTTTTCTGTATCTATTGAGATAATCATGTGATTTTTGTCTTTGGTTCTGTTTATATGCTGGATTATGTTTATTGATTTGTGTATGTTGAACCAGCCTTGTATCCCAGGGGTGAGACCCACTTGATCATGGTGCATAAACTTTTCGATGTGCTGCTGGATTTGGTTTGCCAGTATTTTATTGAGGATTTTTGCATTGATGTTCATCAGGGATATTGGTCTAAAATTCTTTCTTTGTTGTGTCTCTGCCAGGCTTTGGTATCAGGATGATGTTGGTCTCATAAAATGAGTTAGGGAGGATTCCCTCTTTTTCTATTGCTTGGAATAGTTTCAAAAGGAATGGTACCAGCTGCTTCTTGTACCTCTGGTAGAATTTGGCTGTGAATGCGTCTGGTCCTGGACTTTTTTTGGTTGGTAGGCTATTAATTATTGCCTCAATTTCAGAGTCTGTTATTGGTCTGTTCAGGGATTCAACTTCTTCGTGGTTTAGTCTTGGGAGGGTGTTTGTGTCCAGGAATTTATCCATTTCTTCTAGGTTTTCTAGTTTATTTGCATAGAGGTGTGTATAGTATTCTGTGATGGTAGTTTGTATTTTTGTGGGGTCAGTGGTGATATCCCCTTTATCATTTTTTATTGCATCTGTTTGAGTCTTCTCTCTTCTTTATTAGTCTTGCTAGCGGTCTATCTATTTTGTTGATCTTTAAAAAAAAAAAAAAACAGCTCCTGGATTCATTGATTTTTTTTTTTTTTGAAGGGTTTTTTGTGTCTCTATCTCCTTCAGTTCTGCTCTGATCTTAGTTATTTCTTGCCTTCTGCTAGTTTTTGAATGTGTTTGCTCTTGCTTCTCTAGTTTTTTGGATTGTGATGTTAGGGTGTCAACTTTAGATCTTTCCTGCTTTCTCTTGTGGGCATTCAGTGCTATAAATTTCCCTCTACATACTGCTTTAAATGTGTCCCAGAGATTCTGGTATGTTGTATCTTTGTTCTCATTGGTTTCAAAGAACATCTTTATTTCTGCCTTCATTTCGTTATGTACCCAGTAGTCATTCAGGAACAGGTTGTTCAGTTTCCACGTAGTTGAGCGGTTTTGAGTGAGTTTCTTAATCCTGAGTTCTGGTTTGATTGCACTGTGGTCTGAGAGACAGTTTGTTATAATTTCTGTTCTTTTACATTTGCTGAGGAGTTCTTTACTTCCAACTATGTGGTCAATTTTGGAATAAGTGCGATGTAGTGCTGAGAAGAATGTATATTCTGTTGATTTGGGGTGGAGAGTTCTGTAGATGTCTATTAGGTCCGCTTGGTGCAGAGTTGAGTTCAATTCCTGGATATTCTTGTTAACTTTCTGTCTCATTGATCTGTCTAATGTTGACAGTGGGGTGTTAAAGTCTCTATTATTATTGTGTGGGAGTCTAAGTCTCTTTGTAAGTCTCTAAGGACTTCCTTTATGAATCTAGGTGCTCCTGTATTGAGTGCATATATATTTAAGATAGTTAGCTCTTCTCGTTGAATTGATTCCTTTACCATTATGTAATGGCCTTCTTTGTCCCTTTTGATCTTTGTTGGTTTAAAGTCTGTTTTATCAGAGACTAGGATTGCAACCCCTGCTTTTTTTTGTTTTCCATTTGCTTGCTAGATCTTCCTCCTTCCCTATATTTTGAGCCTATGTGTGTCTCTGCACATGAGATGGGTCTCCTGAATACAGCACACTGATGGGTCTTGACTCTTTGTCCAATTTGCCAGCCTGTGTCTTTCAATTGGAGCATTTAGCCCATTTACATTTAAGGTTAATATTGTTATGTGTGAACTTGATCCTGTCATTGTGATGTTATTTTGCTCACTAGTTGATGCAGTTTCTTCCTAGCCTCGATGGTCTTTACATTTTGGCATGCTTTTGCAGTGGCTGGTACCAGTTGTTCCTTTCCATGTTTAGTGCTTCCTTCAGGATTTCTTGTAGGGCAGGCCTGGTGGTGACAAAATCTCTCAGCATTTGCTTGTCTGTAAAGGATTTTATTTCTCTTTCACTTATGAAACTTAGTTTGGCTGGATATGAAATTCTGGGTTGAAAATTCTTTTCTTTAAGAATGTTGAATATTGGCCCCCACTCTCTTCTGGCTTGTAGAGTTTCTGCCGAGAGATCTGCTGTTAGTCTGATGGGCTTCCCTTTGTGGGTAACCCGACCTTTCTCTCTGGCTGCCCTTAACATTTTTTCCTTCATTTCACCTTTGGTGAATCTGACAATTATGTGTCTTGGAGTTGTTCTTCTCAAGAAATATCTTTGTGGTGTTCTCTGTATTTCCTGAATTTGAATGTTGGCCTGCCTTGCTAGGTTGGGAAAGTTCTCCCGGATAATATCCTGCAGAGTGTTTCCCAACTTGGTTCCATTCTCCCTGTCACTTTCAGACGTCACCAGTCAGACGTAGATTTGGTGTTTTCACATAGTCTCATATTTCTTGGAGACTTTGTTCATTTCTTTTCACTCTTTTTTCTCTAAACTTCTCTTCTCGCTTCATTTCATTCGTTTGATCTTCAGTCACTGATACCCTTTCTTCCAGTTGATCGAGTTGGTTACTGAAGCTTGTGCGTTTGTCACGTAGTTCTTGTGTCATGGTTTTCATCTTTATCAGTTCGTTTATGGACTTCTCCGCATTGATTATTCTAGTTAGCCATTCGTCAAATCTTTTTTCAAGGTTTTTAGTTTCTTTGTGCTGGGTTCGTAATTCCTCCTTTAGCTCAGAGAAGTTTGATTGTCTGAAGTCTTCTCTCAACTCGTCGAAGTCATTCTCCATCCAGCTTTGTTCTGTTGCTGGCGAGGAGCTGCATTCCTTTGGAGGGGGAGAGGCACTCTGATTTTTAGAATTTCCAGCTTTTCTGTACTGCTTTTTCCCCATCTTTGTGGTTTTATCTACCTTTGATCTTTGATGATGGTGATGTACAGATGGGATTTTGGTGTGAATGTCCTTTCTGTTTGTTATTTTTCCTTCTAACAGTCCAGACCCTCAGCTGTGGGTCTGCTGGACTTTGCTTGACCCTATTTGCCTAGGTAGCAGCAGCGGAGGCTGCAGAAGAGTGAATATTGCTGAACAGCAAATGTTGCTGTCTGATCGTTCCTCTGGAAGCTTCGTCTCAGAGGTGTACCTGGCCGTGTGAGGTGTGAGGTGTCAGTCTGCCCCTAGTGGGGGATGTCTCCCAGTTAGGCTACTCGGGAGTCAGGGACCCAATTGAGCAGACAATCTGTCCGTTCTCAGATCTCAAACTCCGTACTGGGAAAACCACTACTGTCTTCAAAGCTGTCAGACAGCGACATTTAAATCTGCAGAGGTTTCTGCTGTCTTTTGTTTGGCTATGCCCTGTCCCCAGAGGTGGAGTCTATAGAGGCAGGCAGGCCTCCTTGAGCTTCGGTGGGCTCTACCCAGTTAGAGCTTCCTGGCCAATTTGTTTATGTACTTAAGCCTCAGCAATGGCGGGCGCCCCTCCCTCAGCCTCACTGCCACCTTGCAGTTAGATCTCAGACTGCTGTGCTAGCAATGAGGGAGGCTCTGTGGGTGTGGGACCCTCCAAGCCAGGCACGGGATATAATCTCCTGGTGTGCCATTTGCTAAGACCCTTGGAAAAGCGCAGTATTAGGGTGGGAGTGACACGATTTTCCTGGTGTTGTGGTGTTGTGTGTCACGGTTTCCCTTGGCTAGGATAGGGAATTCCCTTCCCCCTTGCGCTTCCCAGGTGAGGTGATGCCTCGCCTTGCTTCGGCTCTTGCTTGTTGGGCTGCACCCACTGTCCTGCCCCCACTGTCCAACACACCCCAGTGAGATGAACCCAGTACCTCAGTTGGAAATGCAGAAATCACCCGTCTTCTGTGTCGCTCACACTGGGAGCTGGAGGCTGGAGCTGTTCCTATTCGGCCATCTTGGCACGGATCCTGGCTGATATTCTTCTATAAAGAACATTCCTCTCTTTAGTCTCTCCATTCCTGGATTTTTATTCAATGTTTCATTATTGTTTATAGTCACTAAGAATCTCTTGCTTCCTGACACTAAAAGACGATCCATTCTTGCTTTATATTTTCCCTGTCCCATGCCTAGAGTCAGCCATTTTTCTGACACCTGGCTCCCTTTAATGGTGAATCGTATTTTGAATGCAAACCCTGGGCCCTGGGTATGCTCATGCTTACTGGGGTATCACTGCTAATGCTTACTGGGGTATCACTGCCTCTTCAGTGGACCTAGTGATGAAAGAGATGAAAAATCAATGTTTATAGGTTTGTGATTACAGTACCAATATTATTACTGACCATAAACCTACCTAGGCAAGTTCAAGCTTTCCTTACAATTCTTTTTTTAACATACAGAAATTATGAAAATTTTCCAACATACAGAAAAGATGAAAGATTATACAGTGAATACCCATATACCTACCACTAAGGTTCTACAATTAATATTTGTTTTATCCCTCTGTCCAATCCATTTTATTTTATTTTATTTTTTAATTTTTTTAGAGATAGGGTCTCACTGTGTCTCCCAGGCCAGAGTGCAGTGACACAATGATAGCTTGCTTTAGCCTGAAACTTCTGGGTTCAAGTGATCTTCCTGCCTCAGCCTCCCAAGTACCTAGAACTAGAGGTTCATGCCACCCTACCCAGCTAATTTATTTTTTGTCTCTCAGCTTGCTTATTTATTTATTTTGTAGAGACAGGGTCTTGCTATGTTGCCCAGGCTTATCTTGAACTCCTGGCCTCAAGCAGTCCTCCCACCTCAACCTCCCAAAACACTGGGATTACAGGCATGAGCCACCATGTTCAGCCTAATCTATTTTATTTCTTTATGACACAATTTAAAATAAGTTCTTTGCAGTTCTTTGTGTGTGTATATGTATATGTACACATGTATGTACATCCCTGTAGATATAGGGTAGAGAGTACTCAAAAATTACTTGATTATATTACTTTGTTCTCACAATGCTATAAAGGACTACCTGAGATTGGGTAATTTAAGAAAAAGAGAGGTTTAATTGACTCACAGTTCTGCAGGCTATGCAGGAAGCATGGCTTGGAGGCCTCAGGAAACTTACAATCATGGCAAAAGCTTGAAGGGGAAGCAAGCACTTCCTTCACATGGCGACAGGAGAGCAAGTGAACTAATGGGGAAATGCTACACACTTTTAAACAACCAGATCTCATGAGAACTCACTATCACGAGAATAGCAAGGGGGAAATCCGCCCCCATGATCTAATCACCTCCCACCAGGTCTCTTCCCCAACACTGGGGATTACAGTTCAACATGAGATTAGGGTGGGACACAGAGCCAAACCGTATCAATGAACTTTTTCTTATGGTCTTCTTATTAAATCATAAACGGACTTATTTGTTTCTGTTTGCTTTTTTTCTCTTTGAATTAATTACATTTTTTGGATAGATAGTGTTTCCGTGTGCTCCTTCCCAGTTTCCAATTAGTAGCTCTTGCCACAGTTCCCACCCCAAGAACCAGCCACTATTCTGACTTTTTTTTCCACTGTAGGTTAATTTTGCCTGTTCTGGAACTTAGTATAAATAGAACTATAGAGTGGAGGTTTCTTTCTTTCAACATAATGCTTTTGAGATTCATCATGTGCCAATTATTTTTTTTTCCACTGTATCACTTTTTCCAGTGTTGACTCTTTTCAAATTTCTGTATAGTTTTGGTTGCTTGCCAATCACTTCAGGTAGATGTTTTTTAAATTTTTTATTGTTTTCTGTGGGAAGATTTCTCCAGCATGAGCTACTCTGCCATTACCAAAAGAGGAATTTTAATTGATTAAAATTGCTTTTTAATCAAATAAATTTTTATTTTTTCTACTTTATGGAACATCTTGAGGTTTTCTTCATGACTTAATATGGTCTATTTTCATGAGTGTTGCATTGGCTTTTGAAGTTACATTTCTTTTTATAAGAGTGTAACGTTAGTCAAAGGTGTTTGAAAGATCTGTGTTAATGACTACGTTAGCTTTTCTGTAACCTTCCTTATTTCTTTGACCAGTTGAACTGTCTTATACTGAAACAGATAGCTTAAGATTTTTTATTGTTAAGGCTTAATTGTCTTCATCCTTGTATCTTCTGTACCTTGTGCTTTAGGAAGATGCTTTGTAACATTTGGTACATTCGGTACTTGTGGTATATTCATTGTTAGTTGCAGCCTTTTGCATTATAAAGTGTCCTTCTGTTGTTGTCTCAGGTAATGTTTTTGAACCTGAATTTTACATTGCCTGGTAACAAAATCACATCATCTATTTTCTTATTTGTATTTGTTTCATATATCTTTGTCCATCTCTTTATTTTTAGCCTTTCTGACTCACCTTTGAAGACTTGTTTCTTGTATTCATCCTAGAGTTGGGTTTTATATTATGAGCCAATCTGGAAATCCTTTTAATGGGAAAATTAAGACGTTTTATATTTGCTGATATAACTAATATATCTGATTTCAGCTACTATAGTATTCTTTTATATTATGTTAACTGTGTATATTATAATTACAGTCTTTTACTATGTGGTCTGTTTCCTTTGTTTTTCTTAAATTTTGGAAGCATTTTATAAGTCATAGTAGTTACTATAGTTTTATATAAAAAACTTTATATACTGATAACTATATAATGCCCTTAGTTCTTGTAAGTTTTTTATATATATTGCCCTTAGTTCCACGAGCCAACTAAACCTCTTCTTAAGTTACCCAGCCTTAGGTATTTCTTTGTAGCAATGCAAGAATGGCCTAACACAGGCTTTTGCTATTTTGATTTTTTGTTTTAAGTAATATCTTTTTTTTCCAGTTACTATCTGTGTCAAGATCAATGAGCTTATTGTATTTCCCCCTACTCCACTTTTTTTCAAGTTGTGTTTTTTCTACTTTGGTGGAATGGATAATATTTACATAGTAATCTTATAGTCGTATCTTCACCTTTGTTTTAGTCTTTGATATGCACTCAAGTAGGTATAATTTTCACTTCTTGTTCTTCCGTTGTACTTTCCAAAATCATCTCTTTTGGAAGAAGCTCATCAGCTAGAAGATTCTTCCACATGAGTACAGTTTTCTTCACTTTAAAGTGTTTAAAGTGGTTTTTTTTTTTAGTGTTTCTACTTTTAGGGTCAGTTTGCCACTTATAAATTCCTTAGCCAACACATTCTTTCCTTGAGTTTTGTGAAGACTTTGCTCCATTGTTGTCTTGTTATTGAGAAATCTAATCTTTCATTTTCTTTCCTTTGTAAATGAGTTTGACTTTTTGCCTGGAGACTGAAAGTACTTTTCTTTATCTTAAAGTCTGATTATTTTACTGGAATGTGTGTAAGGCTGACCATTTGGCACATTTTGGGACTCTTGATATGTGGATTGTTCTTTTTTGTTTTCAGAACGTCTTTCTGAATTATACAGAAATATTCTTTCTATCTCATTATTTTGTTTTTCCTATTTAAGAATTCTGATTACATATAAGTTGGATCTTCTTTGCCTGTCCTCTATGTCTATCACTTTCTGATCTTTTTTAATACCGTATTTCATTTTTGTTCTTTTGGTTCTTTTCATTCCCATTTACTATGTCCCTTTGTGTACTTTTGCTTCTATGTATTTATCCTTGGACTCCTTACATTTTAATGTTCATTTCAGAAATGATTTTATTTTTCCAGTTTCTCTGCTTGTTCTTTCCTCTCATTCTCTCCTCTCTTTGCATATCTGCCTGTTGTTTTTTCTTTCCTAGTCTCAAATTTTGGATTTTAGGTTCCTGGTTTCTTTCATATTTGCAATAATTTGTATAAATGCACTTAATTCATTTTGGAGTATTGTGTTAACGGTTTTTGTTATTTTTTATATTTGTTGGAGGTGGAGTTGGTAGAGTATTTTAATCAAATGAAGAGTTTTGATTATCTACTTTTATTTATAGTAGCTTTCTATGGGTAATTAGAGTCCATTTTTGTCCCTAAGGAAATATGTAGGATTTTTCTGAGCCAAGTGATTAGGAGTCAGGACCCCTTATCCTTAAGGGGTATGTTCCATCATCCTTCCTGGATTCCTGAAACCACAGATAATACTAAGCCCTATGTACATTATGTTTTTTTCCTACACATACATACCTATGATAGTTTAATTTGTAGATTAGGCACAGTACGAGATGAACAACAATAACTAATAATAAAATAGAACAATTATAACAATATACTATAATAAAAGCTATGCAAATGTGTTCTCTCAGAATATCTCATTTACCCTTTTTGTGATGATGTGAGATGATAAATTGCTTTTGTGATGAGTTTAAATGAGATGAATGTCATAGGCATTGTGGTATAGCATTAGGCTACTATGAACCTTGAGCACAAGCACTGTGATACCTTGAGAGTTAGTCTGATAATCTAGACAGCAGCTAAGTGACTAATGAGCAGGTGATGTATACAGCATGGATACACTGGACAAAGGCATGATTCACATCCCATAGGGCAGCATGAGATTTCATTACAGTACTCAGAATGGTATGCAGTTTAAAATTTATGAATTGTTAGGCCAGGCACAGTGGCTCATGATTGTAATCCCAGCCCTTTGGGAGGCCGAGGTTGGTGGATCACTTGAGCCCAGGCGTTCGAGACCAGCTTGGGCAACATCGTAAAACCCTGTCTCTACCAAATAACATTAACATTAGCTGGGCATGGTGGCATGTGCCTGTAGTCCCAGCTACTCAGGAGGCTGAGGTGACAGGATTGCTTGAATCCGGGAGGTGGAGGTTGCAGTGAGCTAAGATTACACCACTGCACTCCAACCTGGGCAACAGAGTGAGACCCTGTCTCAAAAATAAATAAATAAAAATAATAAAACTTATGAATTATTTATCTCTGGAATTTTTCATTTAATATTTTCAGACTGCAGTTTACTCTGGATAACTGAAACCATGTAAAGCAAAACCATGGCTAAGGGGAGAATACTGTATTTGGTTTCTTAGTTCAAGAATGTTTTTTATTATTGGAACTGTGAAGAGTAGTTTCCTTAATAAATGATGTCTTTTGGGATGCTGGTTGGTTAATTTTCTGTTCTTTGATACTAATGTGTTTCTTGGGATTTTAAACTTCATCTACTTTCTTCCTTTTTCTTCGTAGCCAAGGCTCCAAAGGACACCTCTCTCATTCTTGTGTTGCTCACAAGACTTAACTTTTGAACCAAAGTACTTTTGGAGCCCTTTCTTTCACCTCTCCAGGAACCAGTACTGTGGTACCCACTAGGTCTTAGACCCATTCACTCTTCTTCTAGGGGAAATCCTAAGTTGATATTGCTTGTGGTTTGCAATGCCCACCTCACTCTTATATGCAAGGCCTCTACAAGCTGGTTTTGACGGTTTCAGATGTTAGTTTCCCCATTTACTGTAAATTAAAATTCGTAGAAGTCTCTGTTTTTTAATTATGCTGTTGGTGTTGACTGTAGGTCATTTTATTTGCTTTCCTTGTTGATCTGAAGGCTTTTGTAGAATGTGTGAAATAAATCTGATTTAGATGGTTACTCCTGTTTTACAGGAACTGGTAAGTCATTCTCTGATCACTTTAACTACTGGGTTACTGCCTCTTCTATGTGAGCCCCAACCTAAATACTGAGGCCAAAAATATAAATACTCAGAAAGTAATCCTTGTATGTGTGTAACATTTTAAAGAATGACATAGGATACATTTAAAATATTCATTTAGTAGCTCTGTGAGATAGTGAATCTTTTCCCCATTTTACAAATAAAGATGCTGAGGCTAAAAGGTTAATAGCAACCCACTTATATAATTAGTTAATAATGAGTAAAATCCAATGCTAAGTATCCATGTCTACTGCCTGCTCCATCAAAATGACCATGTCCTTATTTCATTTAACAGTCCCTAAACATTCATTGAGTTCTTTAGAATGTACTGAGCTGAATACCAGGCACTGGTGATAGAGCACTGAACAAAACAGACACCCCAACCCCCCCAACACAAAAAAGTACACACGGAGCTTATATTTCAGCAATATCCTCCAGTCTGTGCCCTTCCCACCACCCGCACCGCCCCGCATCCCGCAACCCCTTCTCAACCCGGTTCATCTCTTGACTTACTTCTGAAATGCTTTATTTGGCTTTGTAAAAACAATACTAATCAGTGTCATTTATAGCACTTAATTATGTGTGTCATTCAACATAATTGTGATTTTTAATTGTGCCAAAATAATTTTGTGAGTTTTGTATGATTGTTATACTACTCTCTCATCCTCCAGTTTTTTTGTTCATTGCTCAGGTACTATAACTCAAAAAAGAAAAGTATAGGTTGGAAGTGAAAATTGTGTACTCCTAGTTCTATAATACTTGTATTTAAAGACATTACTGATTTTATTTTTAAGATATTTATGAAGCTATAAATTTTATACCATAGTTTTAGGATGCATTAAAATTTCATGCTAAATGTTTCTGAGTATCTTAATCTTTACTTATTTGCATCAGAGGTAAAGGATTTTATAACCTGCTTTCAAATAATAGACTCCCATTTAGAATTATTTTAGTGCTTCATTAAGAAAATGTAAAATGCTTTCATCATTGGGCTATTTCTTATTATAACTTGTTAATTTTGGCAAAGAAATGCTGTTTTAAATTCCCACTTGGAACAGCATAAGATAGGATAATCTGTATTTACTTAGTTTTAATACAGATTTTTGAGCAACAATGTGGCAGATTGGCACCCTCTTTTGGTCATTTTATTTACCTACAGGCAGAAATATAAGTAATACAAATTAAGTTGTCTTTTATATGTTTATCTCTATCTTTTAAGTTAGCATTTACAAATCTCAACCAAAATAATGCTCTAGACTGGATTCGTATGAATAAGGTACACTATTATCTAGCTGTGCTTTGTTTTGGTAATTTTGTGCTTATTTTCTGTTTCCTCAGGCTGGCTCTCTAATTCTAGCATTCAGAATTAGCATTAATATTGCAGATTTTTGAACAAGTATTTATATTAAACTATTAACTACAGTAGCACATTATTAGACAGATAGTGTGTAACAATTTCATTGTCAATTTGGATTAATTAGAAAAAATCACATTTTAGTACCCTAAATAGCAGTTTTGTTATTTGAATTGAAAGTAATTCAAGCTTCAGAAAATTAAGGCTGAATTACTTCAGTTTTTCTCCTCTCATTTTTTAAAAGACAGACTTAATTCTCTAAGATTATATGGTTAATTGAATTTATATTATAGTTTGACAATATTTGTGTATAATAAGTTTGCTCACCAGTCCTGGAAATGCCTATGCAAATAATTTATAATTGCAGGGGAGAAAGCTATACTCTGCCAGGTAGTTGAATAGTTTGGAAGGGGGAAATTTTTCTTGGTAAATATTCAGCAAGTTTGCTTTTGGTAGTTCTAGTATTTCAGAATTTCGTTTGCCTGCCAAAGCCTCAAATTTAATCCAATTTAATAATACCTAATGGATCTCAACTTTAGCATAATCTATGACCTATTCCATAATACTTAAGTTACTCACTATATTTGAGCTTCCTTGTGCTTTTTCACTAAAATAAGTATTTTAAGAATTTGTATTATGCGTTGCTCATATAGGCATTTTTAGAAATATTACTTTCAAATGCCAACCAATTATGTTTGTATTGTATTTCTTGTACAAGTTTGAAGAAATTGAGATTTGTGTTTGATTTCTAGTGGGCCTTTCAGTATATTATTTCACTAAAATAGATAATAAACTGTTCGATTGAACTGTTGAATTGAACTTAAGTAATAAGCAAGATAATCTTCTCTGACATGACAAACTAATATAAAATGTTGAACTTCACTCTTTAAAATTTATGATTCAATGAAACTTTATTTTGAAATAAACAATGAGTATTTGTATGTTTCACTGAGTGAATTCCCTAGTTTTAATACCAGATATGGCCATAAAGTAATTAGATAGAATTCTGAGAATATATGGCTTTAAATATACTGCATTATTTTAGTCATACCTAATGTATAATTCTATAAATACTATGTAAATATCTCATAAATTTATGAACTTTACATCAGTAAATTATTTTAGCTCATTTGAAATATACCACCTATATACTTATGAGTTTAATCCAGTAAAGGGGCAAAAAAGTGGGATGATATATTTGTTTTCATATTTGGATGCATTATAATGAATATATTGGCAGTGTTTTTAACAGACCTACTGAAAGCAGTGTGTTGCTGTCATCTCCTTCTGAAAACGTCCCATATCAAATTCCCATCCAGTCTTTCTCCAGAAGCCTTCTTAGAATCCAACAGTATCCAAATGGCAAATTTCCATCTTATCACTTATTTGAAGTAACAGATTAAATTAACTGGTAGTTAATTAGCTGACTAAATTAAATAGGAATGAAAAATACAAAGAATAGTCTTGGAAATATTGCCCTGTAAATGGAATGCTAATCTCTAAATGCAGTTTATTAGGAAAATAGGATATTGGGGAAATAGTCAAAGATTGGATTGTTTCTATCTATTTTTAAAGTTTTCATGGTAATAAAATATTCTAACTTCAGATTTGTGTCTTATATCCCCATAATTTCCTTTGAATCATAATATTTTTCTCTCTAAATTTTATTCTGTCTACAGAGCTACTCTGTTTCTCATCTTAGTTTGTTACTTTATTGTTTTAGCATACACTTAGTTCTTTGGAATCTTGAAGAAATTAAATATGATATTTACTGTAGATATTTATACAGCAGAGGATACTTTTTTGGATATTTATCAGATTCTATATGGATTAGATACTCCTGGACAGCAAATTACATGATTGGGAAGTTCATTACTGTTTCAGGCCACTGTATTTAGTAAATTAGAAATGTAATTTATGAAATTGTGATCTAAGGTATTATACTTCTGGGGACATGGACAAATATTGTATGTCTTGTTTACAGATACAAGTGATCACAAAAGTCTTTCATCGTAAAGTAACCAGTATACAGTCATCAAGGAATATAAAGTTTATATGAAAAATCAGGGAGTGGCTCCAGATATTTCTTTTAACTTGCTAACTGTTGACTAAACATCTTAAAGTTTGAGTCAAATAGTTTACATTAACTGGAAGTCATTATTCATGGATACACATTTGCTTTTAATATTTCGACATTTGTGAAACACTGTTAAAACAATTGCTTATTAGAAAAGATCTTTTTTTCCATAAGGTTTTTTGTTTTGACAGTGATGTGAAATTTGAAAGTAAAGAACGAACAGCGTGTAAAGGAAAGATTGCCATATCAGGTATGCTATAAATGAATCTTTTATATTGCTGAATAAATTCTATAACATAACTACATGGTGGATTTTGGTTCATGCCCTGTCTCCATTCTCTTCATTTTGTTTTTCATGCCTCTATCAGAATATTTGTTCTAAAACACTGTTTTCAGCATTATGTGCTACATTTATATAGAACTTTAGAGTTTAAGAAAACTGTTTTATACATTACATACTCTACAGTTTTCTCCTTAGTGCACCCTTTTAAAATAGATAGAGTAATTGTTATTTTCTACAGATTCAGAGGATAAGTGACTGAGCTGGGCCAAACCCAAGTCTTTTGACTCTGTTCCTTTCCTGCTCAGAAGGTATAATGTTTTTAATGTTTTGTCTGGGTCAGAAGTTCCATAAGGTTTTGGTACCATGTTTATTTTAGTCATCACTTTATACCTAGAAGCTAGCACAGTGCTTGGCTCATAGTAATTGCTCAGTGACTCTTGGATGAATGGCTGCTCTTCATTGCCTGTAGTGTAAAGACCACACATTTTTCTTCAGTCTTCCAGTTTGACCCAATTTTTTTTCTAGTCATATCTTCTGTTACTCCTAAACATAAGCTGTCTGCTTTAGCAGACATTTCTCTTCTTGTCCTGGCAACATAACCCATGCTTCTGACACCCAATTAGCTTGTGAAATAACTACATTCTCTTAAAGATCTGTTTGTTCATCTATATATAATATAATCTCTGTTACCATTCCAGCTAGAAATGATGTTTCCTTTCTCTGAATTCCTCATGCAGTTAGGAGACCCTTCACCACTAGATGGCACTTATGCTGTGCAGTCTCAGTTTCTCCAAAGGGTTCAGGAAGCTAAAGACAATGGCTTGTAGATGCCACAGACTGAAATGAATACATGGCTGACTCGTGTGTACAGTAGTCAGATAATGCACTTTTACAACTATTTTCTTGTCAGTACATTTTCGAAACAACAGTATATACCTCCGTGGGTCCTTAAGTAATCACTAGATTATTGGCCAAAAGTCTTGTACTAGAGAGCCTGCTACATTTGAGGCACCGTCACCTAAGGGACTGTTTCTAGTAATATTTTTCTGGATAAACAAAATTATCACACAGGACGGTAGACCTACATTTTACAAAGTACATAAATGGCCAAAATCTGAAGAATTGCATTCAGCTAAGCACAATATTCTTCAGAAAATAACTGGAATATGTAAAAATTTGTTGCTTGTTTTATAGTTATTTATAGTTGTTTTTATCTTTATAATACAAAACAAAACATGTTTTATCTTTGTATCCTTTTGCTGTCAAACATGTACTTTTATGTAGTATTGTTTATTATGTGTAATAAATTTTTTGTGAATAAATTACTGTACATCTTTGGGATTTTATAAAAACTAAACATATCCTTCGTTTCTTGCTTCTAATATAGTGCCACTCAGTATATAAATGAGATATGTTAAGTTTCTGTTAAACACTCAAATGCCATGATAGTCAACATCTATTGTCATTTCATAAGTTTATTGATTATACCAATTCATAATAGAAATAACTGTACATTTAGAAGGAGTCTATTAAGTAAAAGTATTTAAAATAAAATTAAAAACTATTTCCTGCCCACAATTACTCAAATGTAAAAATTGAACATATTTCTACATGTGTTTCTTCTTTCCAAAAGATAATTTTAAATTAAATTAAGGAACAGAAACTCTGAGAAAATCAGATACTTACGTAATGTCTTTTCATCTTTGCCTAGACTTAATTATATCTTGTATGTGTTTGTAAAAACAAAATAAAAAATGAATTCACCTTTATAAATCCATTTTCTTTTGCTACTGGGATGAAAATGTGACCTTTGCTTCGGTAAAGATGAATATTTGCAACGAAGTTTCATAATGTTTTGATACATTGATAGCCAGAAAATACCTGAGTTTTTTGTTTCCAGCTACACCACTCCCTGGCCAGGTCTTTATGAAACTAAATCACTAATTTACTCTTATTGTTTCTGCTGAACACCAAATATTTACCATATGTAAATGTAGTACTTACCGTAATTATATTGTGGTAATTAGCTTAGTCACCGACTACTAATTTAATGAATAAACCAAATCAGTTCACCAAGTACCTTAGTTTTCACTTTTGAAAATGATAGACTTCTGGGACTTGATAGCATCAAGTCAGCTGTCTTATTATGACTCTCTCAGTTTACCATTAAAATGTCAATGAAGACATAAAACAAGACAAAGGTTAGAGTACTGCAAACTGAAACTGAGCCATTTGCAAGAACCTGAAGGAAGTTCTATTATTGGAAGCTGAATTCAGAAGTAGAATTGATGGGTTACAAATCCATTGCTGTCTGAAGAGCGCAAGACTACCTGGGAAATCGGTATCCAACTTCTCCTCTTGTGGAGCTGATATCTACCCTCCTCTCTTAGGCATGGGATAGAAGAAGGCTGACCCACAGGTTGTGAGTGTACAGCAAAGGAAGTCAGGATCCGTGTCCCTCCCATGATAGTGTAAATAGTTAATGCTCTGTTAATCCTAACAGAGCAAGAACAGCTGTGAATAAGTACAGTTGTGAAATGAAATGAGTCAGCAGCTGTGGTCAAGCAAGAAGAAGTGGACTTTTTGGCAGGATATCAGCCAAGTCATAATTACAAAACAATAAAGCATTCTCATAGAAATCAAAAACAAAATTACAGTGTCTGTTATATCAATATAATTTAACAATTTTAGAAATTCTAGCTAAAATAATAAGGCTAAAAGATGAAACTATTGAAAATAAATAGATAAATTGAATACTGTTTTAAGATAATAGATTGTAGGCCCAGCACGGTGTTCACGCCTGTAATCCCAGTACTTTGGGAGGCCAAGGCAGGCAGATCACTTGAGGTCAGGAGTTTGAGACCAACCTGGCCTACATGATGAACCCCTTGTCTCTACTGAAAATCCAAAAATTAGCCGAGTGTGGTGGCGCATGCCTGTAATCCCAGCTACTCCAGAGGCTGAGGCAGGAGAATCACTTGAACCCGGGGACAGGGGTTAGGGGGAGGGTGGAGGTTGCAGTGAGTAGAGACCACACCATTGCACTCGAGCCCGGGTGATACAACAAGACTCTGTCTCAAAAAAAAAAAAAAAAAAAAGATAATAGATTGTAAACTTACAAAACTTAAGAGAATTTACTTCAACTCTATTTGAATGAATAAAGATTCAGTAAAAATGGCTGGATTCAAGATAAATATACAAAAAGTGGTACTTTATCTTAAAATCAATAATAACTAATTAGAAAATATAATACCAAAAAAGATATCCTTTACAATAAAACCTCCAAAAAACGAAAATATTAATTATTCAAGAATAACCTTAATAAAATGTAAAGGCAAATTGTTATGCTATTCTATATAAAGACAGAATATTATATCAGTTCCTAAATTAATTTAGATAATGGAATACTAATAAAACACTTGGGGAAGGGGGATTTTGACAAGATTTGTTCTAAAATTTATATAAAGAAATTAGCAAGTAAGAATAAGGTGTTTTCAGAAAAGAAATATATCTAACAGATCAGTAAGTATATTATAAAGGTACAATAGTTACAATAGTATAATGTTGCCAGGCATGGTGGCTCATGCCTGTAATCCCAGCACTTGGGGAGGCCAAGGAGGGCAGATTGCTTGAGCCCAGGAGTTGGAGAACAGTCTGGCAAACATGGTGAAACTCTGTTTCGACGACAAAAAAAAAAAAAAGGTGTAAAAAGTAGGCAGCCGTGCGCAGTGGGTCACGCCTGTAATCCCAGCACTTCAGGAGGCCTAGGCGGGCTGATCACAAGGTCAGGAAATCAAGACCATCCTGGCTGACATGGTAAAACCCCATCTCTAGTAAAAATAGAAAAAAATTAGCCAGGGGTGGTGGCACATGCCTGTAGTCCCAGCTATTTGGGAGGCTGAGACTGGAGAATCGCCTGAACCTGGGAGGCAGAGGTTGCAGCAAGCTGAGATTGTGCCACTGCACTCCAGCCTGGGCAACAGATGGCACACACCTGTAGTCTCAGCTACGTGGGAGGCTTAGGTGGGAGATTTGCTTGAGCCCTGGAGTTCAAGGCTGCAGTGAGCCATGGTGGCACCACTGCACTCCAGCCTGAGCAACAGAGCAAGACCCTGTCAAAAAAAAAAAAAAGGAAAAATAATACGGTGTTGGTATTTAGCTAGACAGTAATTAATAAATGATTCAGATTCATAAAAGTATAGTCAAGGAACAGGTATTTACTCAGAATGGCATATATGATAAAGATGTCATCATTAATCAGTAAGGAAGAAACATATGGAGTTAGAACAGTTATTTTTATAAGAAGAATATATTTTTACATCACACAGTAATTTCACAGATTAACTTTTAAAAGTACAAACTATAAACAACATCTAGAAAATGTGCTGTTAAACGATAACACTTTATGTTAGCTTTAATAGTCAGAATTATTATGGAATGCAGAGGTTCAGGTCACTGTAAAGAATAAAACTTAACAAAATTATTACTTGTCATTTCTTTTTCCCTTCTTTGTAGATATTCGAATACCACTAATGTGGAAAGACACTGATCACTTCAGCAATAAAGAACGTATGTATGATTTTAATTTGTAATTGAAATGTTTTCTTTAGTATGTAGTATATCTGATTTTTGAGAAAAAAGACTGCTTCCTTACTGAAATAAATTGATGTCATTTGAATAAGCAGCATCTTGAACCGTTTTCTGATTTTTAATATAAATATGTTGCAGTTACTTGATACTAATTAATATAGTGCATATGTAGTGTACTTTTAGTTGTTGATAGGAACCAGTGCAAGGACAGTGAGTACTGGGTTCAGAGTGGGAACGGGGGAAGGGAAATGTTTAGCGAATAAAGGTAAAGCAGAAGAAAATGTTTAGTGAATAAAGGTAAAGCCAACATTTCTTGTATTTGACCAGAGTCTGGAAGATTTTTCTGCCTTATTTCATTACTTCAGGTTATTTAACAGGATGAAATAAGGAAAAATTTTTAGCTTGATCTGATTTTTTTTCCTTCAGTATTTTATGGTTTTATATAGTCTTTACAAATCCATGTATTGCTTAGGTCATGGAAATTAACCTCAAATGATTTCTAGCTGTTAGAGGCAAAGCAGGAAAGATATGATAATACTTTATCTTCGTTGTCTATTGTGATAGCTTTGTTCCTTGTACTTTAAAAACTGAATCATATTAAGCATAATTAGTTTTATATGAAGAATTTAAAATCAGGTTAGTGTTTGTTATTCAATTAGGAAATATAATTTACAAAGGAATACATGTGGGAATTAAGTAAAGCTTTCTGATTACTAAAGAGAATAAGTTTTTCTGAAGAGCAACATTTTCTCAAAATGAGGATTTAGCCCTTTAATCACCTAATACTTTTTAAAACACCACCAAATTAAAAGGCCCAGCAGCTATGTTTTTTGTGTTCTCATGTCTATTTTATTGTTTTTTTTTTTTTTTTTCTTGTGGTTTCCTCCCTTGCTGTTAGTTTGGTGGAAAATATTTTGCTGTCGTTAATGTGCCTACTCTTAACCTCTTCTAATAAAAAACATCTTTTTCTTAAATAGACTTGGAAACCAAAATGACAGAGGTAGTAGTGTGTGTGTGAGTGTGTGCGCGTGCGTGTGCGTGTATATAAAGTTTACTATTAATTAAAGCTTAAGGAGTTTAATAGGAATAAAATTTATGAGTTTGGTGGTTTCTTTAGGCTGCTGAGAGGCCTATATATTTAACTTTATTTTTGCTTCCTTGTTTAATTGTTGTGTTCTAGTTGAGTAAGGTATTCCTATATACTGGCAGAACAGTCACTGTAAGACTTAAGGGTTACAATATACAATGTATGAAAAGAGTCTATTAATAATCTTTAAGCTAATATTTTTCATTTTCAAGTAGATTTTAACATAATGATTTATTACATGGATCGTTGCTTAATATGTTGTTATTTTTCCTCCAGGATCGCAATGCTATGCCATTTTTTGTTTATTCAAAATGGGAGCTAATGTGTTTGATACTGATGTGGTGAATGTAGATAAAACAATCACAGATATATGTTTTGAAAATGTAACCATATTGTAAGTATTTTTTAATCTTCAGAGAAAAATCTAAAATTCTTTTTTAAAAGGAAGTTCTTATTGGGTTTTTGGATTCTTTTTATGTTTAAATGTTTAAGTGATCTTTAAATGTTTAATATGATTTTAAAAATTACTTTGTTCAGAAGAAGCCCTTTTCTCTCTGCAATTTTCTGATGTAAAATAAAAATGGAAATATTGTAATTACTGTTAGCAATAAATATTTGACTTATAGTTCAGTTATTAACTAAGCTTTGCATACAACAGAATATCCTGTAATGTTATTTGATAATTTAAGCATAAAATAAGAGATAATTTAAGAGATAATAAGAGATAATAATAAGAGATAATTTAAGCATAAAACAGGATTTTTATCTCATGTAGGATATTTGGTTGCAGAAATACTACAATAGTATAACAACTTTATTTACAAAATAGTCCTGAAGTACATGCTATAGGAAGAGCACTTTGAAATTTTGGGGTATTCTTTTTCTTATGGTGCACTTCTTTCATGTACTTCAAAACAATAAAAAAAATGGGTGATCCTCAGGGCTGTTTTTATGGTCCCTGCTCTTTTACAGGCTCATTTTATTGTGGTCATAATACAGAACAAGAAAGAACTCCTTGGGTAGCCATAGAAATCATTTTTAACTAACATAGTTTTTCCTGCCCTCCTTCAAAGGTTCTGTGTGCCTAAATCAGTGTGGGATTTGTATTTTAGACTTTTGAAGACATGATCTTTAGATCTAAATGTTAATAGCTACTAACTATTAATATAAAAACCCATATGCATGGTTTTTGCCATTTTCAGCTATGGAGCTAGACAGGTGAGATTTCAGAGGCCTAGTTTTGCCACTCACATAACATTAAAAAAACCTGTAGCAAACCATATTTTGTGGCTTCTGGTCCAGTGTCTCATAGTAATAGTATAGCCTGGAAAAATAAAATGCATTGTTCTGAGTTATAAGTAGTAATGCAGGCCTTCTTATAAGCTGTATTGAACCAAAGGAATTTATTTAGGGTCCAAAAGATATCCCCAAATGCTTACATAATTGAGGCTAAAAAAAATTACTTTTTTCTTAGTTATCTGGATACATTTATTTCCATTATCAGCTATTGCTAGTGTATTTTTTTTTCCTGCCAAAATTACCCGTTAATGGGCCCTTTTCTTCACATCACTTTGCTATTGTTTGTTTTTATCATGGAGACAAAAATCAGACTTTTTTTTTTCCAGGGAAAGAACAATAGAAGTTAGGAAGACAACACATGATTTATAATTTTTTGAGAATTCTGTAAATATTTTAAATTGTTCTAAAAATAACTGCTGACAAATGTTATAAATGTTGAAAAATGTGCTTTTTGTTATGATGATTGTTTTTAATAAGTATTCAATATTTATGAATCTCTGGTTTTTCTCTAAATATTGACTTTTTTAGTCATTACCAGGAATACTGTATGTTTAAAAGTTGCCAAATAATAAACTATAAAAATAGCTGGAAGTTATTCCTGGGATTTATTCAAACTATAGATTGGCCATTTATATCTTTAAAAGTCTGTGCTCCATTTTTTAAATCTCTGAAACTGATGGATCTTCCATCTGCAAGTAACATCTGCTGCTGATGGACCTCTTTTGCAGTCTTAAGTATATTTTATTGTTAGTAACACTACCACAGTCTTTAATGCTAAAGGTAGTTCATTGTGTCTGAAGAAGGGCAAAGCCAATCTTAACTTTTGCTAAAATTGCAGAATTTTGTATATTGATTTAATAAATATATATCTAGTACTTTCTACATTCCAGGCACAATACTAGATTAAGAACACAAAGATCACCCAGACAGCAGCCATTCTCAAGGAGTTCATGCTTTGAAGTATATATTTTCCCCTATATAACCAGATAGTAAAATGTTATTTATAGTTATTAGGTGCAAAAGTCGGGGCGGGTCAGGGGACACAGTGAAGAGTGCACTATAAGTGGCTCTTTATAAAGAAATGAAAACTAAAGGTTTAGCAGATTTTTTTTGGAAGAACAGTCATTTCAAAAAATTACACTTATAAATACCTTAAAAATGTATTAAAGGAATGACAAGGGGAAATAGTATTGGCAACAAAATGACCAGGGTATTTTATTCTTTCTTTAACATCCCTATGTATATATTGGTTAAACTGAATTAAGATTGCCATAGTTTTGAAGCTGATATCTCTGAAAGTTGCAGTAAGTCTCTCAGGCCATTTAGATGCCAAGTAAACACTGAGAGATTCTGTCTCATTAACGTATTTTAACATAAACTTATTCCAAATTCTTACTTTTCCCCCATAAACCTTGCACTTATTGAGGAGATTCTGCAATCTTCTCTTGGCTCCCCTGCAGTCTTTTCTTTATTTTAAAAAGAAAGTTTATTGTGTATATTTGAGATTTATAACACGATGTTACAGGATACATATAAATAGTAAAATGTTACTGTAATCAAACAGATTAACATCTGTCATCTCACAGTTACTTTTTTGTGACAAGAGCAGCTAAAATCTATATAACAAAACTCTCTAACACAATTTTATTAACATTCGTCCTCATGTTGTTACAGTACATTTATCTCTAAACTTGTTCATCCTCCATATCTGCTATTTTGTGTCCTTTGACCTACATCTCCCCATTTACTCTCCCCCAATCCTTGCCCATGGTAACCACTGTTTTATTCTCTATTTCTATGGTTTTGAGCTCTTTTTAAAAAATATTCCACATATAATTGAGATCATACAATATTTTTATTTCTATGCTTGGCTTATTTGACTTAATATCCTCCAAGTTCATCCATGTTGTAGCAAATGGCAAGATCTCCTTTTTTAAGGCAGAATGGTTGTCTGTTGTGTGTGTATACACACATACTTTATTTTCTTTATCTGTTTTACCGTTGGTGGACATATCTTGGCGATTGTGAATAATGCTGCATTCTTATAGTTTCTTCAGTATCTTGGCTATTGTGAATAATGCTGCAATGAACAGGTGAGTGCAGATAATTTCACAAGGTAATGATTTTATCTCCTTCGAGTATAAACCCAGAAGAAGGACTGCTGGATCATGTAGTAGTTCCATTTTTAATTTCTTTAGGAACCTCTATACTGCTTTCCATAATGACTCCACCAGCAGTATACTAGGGTTCCCTTTTCTCCATACCCTTGTCAACATTTATCTCATGCCTTTTTGATAATATCCATCCTTATGGGTGTGAAGTAGTATCTCATAGTGGTTTTAATTTGCATTTTCCTGATGTCAAATGCTGATTTTAAATGTTACATAAACATAAAAGAATGTTGTAATTTTATTTTCTACTGAGTTAAATTTCTAACATTATGAATGCCCTTGTTTTTAGTAATGAAGCAGGGCCAGACTTTCAGATAAAGGTGGAAGTATATAGTTGCTGTACAGAAGAATCTTCTATAACCAACACACCAAGAAAGCTAGCTAAGAAACTCAAGACATCTATAAGTAAAGCTACAGGAAAGAAAATAAGTTCAGTGCTTCAAGAAGAGGATCATGAAACGTGCTTGCTCCTCAGCCCTGCTGTTTTGTAAGTTTTTAATACTGTATTTATGGTGACATAATTATACATTTGTGATATTTTAAAGTATTATATGTGAAGTGTATGTTTACTTTATAAATGGAAAAACATCATGAAACAAAAACAAAACTTAGTTATTTGACATTTACTCAACTGAGGTATCCTTAATACCCTCCTTAAAAGGTAGGACGTTGGTTGAGAGTGTTTTTAGTGATTTGGAATTCTAATGCAAGTTGAATATCCCTTATCTGAAAGCCCTCACACCAGAAGTGTTTTACATTTGGACTTTTTCAGATTTTGGAATATTTGCATATACATAATTAGATAACTTGGGGATGGCACCCAGGACTAAACATTATATATATACACACATATATATACATACATACACATACACATACCTTATAGCCTAAAGGTAATTTTCCATGATATTTTTAATAACTTTATGCATAAAACAAAGTTTTGACTTCAAACATCACATGAAGTCAGGTGTAGAATTTTCCACTTGTGGTGTCATATAGGCATTCAAAAAGTTTCAGATTTTGGAGCATTTCAGATTTTCAGAGTAGAGATGTTTAGCTTGTATCTACCAAAAAAACGAAATGTTGTTGGAAAGGAACTACGTGCATGTCAAGGTATTTCTTTACCTATTAATCTACTAATTAAATTGCTCTATGTATGTCATGCTTTATTCTTATGGAAAATATTTTATCTCTTTTTAACAAAGCCACATGATTATTATCATACTTAACTAAAAAAAAATAAGTCCTTTATATCCAGTCTGTATTCATATTGCCCAATATTGGGAAAAAAATTTGTTCAAATCGGAATCCAAACAAGGTGTACAATATTACATTAAAGTGAATCTTTTAAGTTTCTTTTAACCTACTACAATTTCCTGTCCTATTTTTTTCTTGTCATTATTTATTGAAGAGACTAGGTCTTGTAGAATTTTCCATATTTTGAATTTAGTTGATTGCATCTTTGTGGTCTTTTTTTACATTTTTTTCTGGCCCTTGTATTTCCTATAACCTCGCAGTTAGATCTAGAGGACTGATTAGGTTCAGTTCTCTTTTAGGGGAATACTATTCATATTATTAGATGTACTTCCTACTAGCTTCTAGTAGGAGGCTTTGTCCCACTTTCAGTAATGTTAAAATTGATCAGTGGGTTTAGGTGTTGCCAGCCTAACCTATCAGGTATAAAGTTCTCTATCAGTCTTTTATCTAATGGTTTTTAACAGTCAAGGCTCATCATTTATTATTATGGATTATAATTTGGTGACTTTATGTATCTGTCCTGCATTTTTCTTCCAAACTGGAATTCTTGCAAAGAACGTGTCCTTGTAAACTCTCTGGATACAACTACAATAACATTGGTGGAGGAAAGGGAAGAAAAAAAATGCCTGATTCTTCTGTTTACTAGATTTTAGAATATTAAGTTGAAACTGTAGCAATCATGGAGGTGATCAGTGTTGTTTTATTTGAACTCTTGCATTTTCTTTTCTTTTCTTTTTTTTTTTTTTAAAGACAAGTCTGGATCTGTTGCCCAGTCTGGAGCGCAGTGGAGCTCTCAGCTCACTGCAGCCTCAGCCTCCTGAGTAGCTAGGACTACTGGCACATGCTGCTGCGCCTGGTGGCTAATTTTTGTATTTTTCTGGTAGAGATAGTGTTTCACCACATTGCTCAGGCTGATCTCAGCCTCCTGGGCTCAAGCAATCATTCGCTTGCCTCAGCTTCCCAAAGTGCTGGGATTACAGGTGTGAGGCCACCACACCCAGCCTTGAATTTTTATAATGTTTGTGTTTCAATCTGCTATTCTCTTTGATGCCCAAGTTGTTCATCTTTGATCAGTGGGAAACCGTTAAACTGACTTCTACATCCTTTGAGACAACCTAATCTTTGATAGCTTTTTTGCTTTCTGACACAGTAAGAAGTTCCCCTTTCACCTTGTATTTTTCTGCCAAGACTTGGAATCACCATTTCTCCAAGGAGCGTGGTTTCCTTCAGATACCTTCTTTAAACATTGTATTTGTTTCTTCACAAATAGTTTTCTGTTGATGTTTCTTTGGAACACTGTTGATCAAGCTGCATTCCTAGAATTTCTTTGCATGTTTCGTAGAGTTGGCTCTTCAGCATGTCAGTAATTTTACTGTATTATAAAAAGCAAAATATTTGAGGTATAGATCCTGGAAACGCCAGTCATCAAAATTTAATTAAATTACTCTTTTCATGTGAGATGTATTACATGCAAAATATACTTTGGCACTCTAGCATAGTGTCTTTCAATCTCTTTGGATTGATGCTTATGCTAAAAAAATACATTTTACATCATGACTGAGTGCACAGTTATGTAAGCAGATAGATTTTATGAAGTAATTATTAACCCTTACTATTTACAATGTAATTATCAGGCATTTTCTTATTCTGTTGCTTTCAGTTTTTTTAATGCTGTTTGTAAATCATTAAATTGATTTCATGACCCATGAATCAGTCCCAGTCCACATTCTGAAAAACAGTCATAGAAGATGTCTTTCCAATATAAATGTCAGTTAAAAGGAGGCAAGAGACCTTTCATTTTCTTCTCTTAGATCTTAGACCATCTTTAAAACTTTTCTGCATTAATATTATATCAAGGATTTGCTGGAAGGTACTTTAATTCAGTCATAAGGTGGTGGAATTAATTCTTTTTGATGATTAGATAAACAATTCTATTTCCAGGTTTAAACAGGTTTTAGTGCAGAAAGAGACCTTAGAGATAATTACCCAGTTCAATAATTTTTACATTTTTTAAGTAGCAAAACTCCTATTTTAAAAATGACAGGACCAGTAGTGTCTCTTATCCAACTGCACTATATGATAGAAAAGTTACATTTTTCCCCTTACTTTCTCATATGAAAGGCAAAGATGTTCATATACAATCATTTCTTTTTAGAAAGCTTTTCAGAAACATTTCTGGAGTTTCATGCACCTTTACAGCATGTAAAAACAGTGAATGTACTTCCTAAATAGTTTAAAACTTCATTGTATGGCCACGAATACTCAATTTTTAATTTCTGTAATTTATTACTTCTGTCACCCAAGAGAGATTAATTTACTCCCTGAGTTTTCGTTTTTCCTTCTGTAATAATAATAAATAATAATATCTCAACTCCATAGGATAATTATGAGATTTAATAAGATAATTCATGGATTTGGTTTATAAAGGAAGCATTTTGTAGTAAGCTCTGTTACCATTATGGTTACTATTTTTACTGTCCCCAGACCAGTGCTTCTTCTAGGCCTTTTTTTTTTTTTAAACTCACGGTAAAACTTCACGGTTTAGAAACTTGACATAGGATTATAAAATGTGGCCACATGTTTTCATTTAAACTATGTTTATAATTTTATAGGAGATCATTTAAATGATGTTAGAAACTATATTTAAGGCCGGGGGCGGTGGCTCATACCTGTAATCCCAACACTTTGGGAGGCTGAGGCAGGCAGATTGCCCCGGAGTTCGTGACCAGTCTGGGCACCAGGGTGAAACCCTTCTCTAGTAAAAATACAAAAAACCAGCCCAGGTCTAGTCCCAACTACCCAGGAGGCTGAAGTAGGAGGATCACCCGAGCCTGGGAGGTTGAGGCTACAGTGAGCTGTGTGATCATGCCACGAGAGAGAGACAGAGAGAGACAGAGAGAGAGAGAGAAAAGAAAACCATATTTAATCTATATTTCTTTTTGAAGCCTAGAGGAATTTTTGAGAATAAAATTTTTGTGCATTAAGTTCTTTTTACTAGACAGGCATATTTATCTTGGAGTATCTATTTTCCTGTTCAGAATTTTTCATTCTATTTGGTTTATTTTTGAATCCAAACACTAATTTTCTTTATGAACATTTCCCCCCTTGAAACTTGCATGCCATTTGTTTATTTGATACCATTAAAGTTGGTTAAAAGATAAAATAAAACCTTTTACAGCATTTCACAAATCATGTCCTTCTAATACCAGCATTCTGTTGATACTATAGTATGACCCTAGAGACTGCTAAGTTAACTCATAGCCCAGGACTACTCTTACCTGATGCTTCCTTAACTGGACCACTTCAGCACCGTGGTAGGAGTTTAAAATTCAGAATGCGTAAGGAGATCATCTTGTGTAGTTAAGTGATCTAGGTCAGTGCGAAGATTTCTAATACAGATTTTAGTCTTTAACCAAAATGGACACATATAAAATGATAAAATTTTCCCTAGTAATATGACATGTGACCAAATATAGCCGTTCTTCCTGACAAGAGTGCATTTTTTAGACTACCATTTAAAGCAGCCATTTTTTTTTCATAACATTCCCCTTCCTCCAAAAAAATGTTGTAACAATTGGCCTATTTGATAGAAAAAAAATGTAGCTGATTAAACTTTTGGGAACTCAATATTAGGGTTGGCTAAAAGGAATGAGTGTAATGTTTTAGAAAGAAAATGTTATCCTGACAAGAATGTTTTAAAAGTGAGGTCACTGTTGGTTTTGGAAGCACTGGCATTGTAGTTAGTCATGTTTTAAAAATGAAGCAACTTGGAATACCATAAAGTACTGTTTGATCTGAAAGAAGACAGTGAACATTTTTGGTAATTTTTAGTATGCTCCCTGATAAGATTCATTTATTCATTTTATTGTGGACTTTAGCTTACTAAAATTCCTTTAGCCAGACTTTCCCAGTGCATCTAATAGCTGAATTAACTATTTTATGCTCCTTGATAACTATTTAGTACATTATTCTTTAACTATACATCATTCTAAACAATCATCTTGTGAAAACTGGTAAACTTCAGAGTGATTATTTACTTGACAAAAGATGTATTGTTTCTTAAAAATAAGCCACTAATACTACATTTTAAATATGATTAAACTTATGAAACATGTATCCTAACACTTGTTCAGAATACATGGATTATTTATGTTTTGAGGAACGAGACTTAAAGATTTGGTGATGTGACAGATAATACAGTTTGTAAACGTAACTAAGGAGTTACTCAACTATTGTACATAATTAATTAAATCATTGTAGAAATGATTATCCAGCAGTTATGTCATTTGTTAAATTCAAAGGTTAATAGATCCCTGCACTCAAAATTCTTCAAGTTTAGTAAAATGTGGTCACTATTTGTTTTAAAAGAAAAAGTATCTTAAACTATTTCTTAATGAGTTATAAAGCCAATATGATACACTGGGGCTCTCTTTCCAGTATACCTCTTGCTAGCTACAGGCAAGTCAGTTACCTTCACTGAACATCAGTTTCTTCATCTGAAAATGTGGAACAAAATATCTGCCCTGCCTATCTCTAGTAGTTTTTTTGAACCTTAAAAAAGATGTTGCTTGTCAAAGTGCCTTAAACTGCACATAGAGATGAAGTATGACAATGCTTTGCATGCAGTTGATTCCTAGGGGTGGTTTTCATCCTGTTACCACTTAACCACATTAATCATTTTGTTAGAAAAATAATAGGCCCAGTGCATTCACTCATGCCTGTAATCTCAGCAATTTGGGAGGCTGAGGTGGGTGGATCACCTGAGGTCAGGAGTTCGAGACCAGCCTGGCCAACGTGGTGAAACTCTGTCTCTACTAAAAAAAAAATACAAAAAATTAACCAGGCATGGTGGTGAGCACCTGTAATCCCAGCTACTTGGGAGGCTGATGCAGGAGAATCACTTGAACCCAAGAGGTGGAGGTTGCAGTGAGCCGAGATCGTGCCATTGCACTGCAGCCTGGGCAACAAGAGCGAGACTCCGTCTCAAAATACAAAAAGAAAAAAAGAATAATAGAAATTTGGAAATAGAACCTAGAAGGAAAAAAAGTTAGTCATAGTTTACTCTAAACCAAATACTTCTTATCAGTTTGAGCTGATATTTTACTTTCAGGTTTTTAAATGTCTAGCTTTTGGGGATATTTACATAATAATTATACTGCACATTCAACTTTCTTCAGAATTTATTCCCGTCTTTACATAATTATTTTGATGGCCACATTATCTGTTATTTGGCTTTATCATAGTTTAACTGTTTTTAGAGGAGGCTATCAATAATTTTTTTCATGTTGTTATGTGTCACTCATTGGAAATAGAGGTAAATGTCTTACATATTAACCTTAAAGTAGTTAAAAGATGTCTCAGTCACAATCATTTCTTAAGGCCCAAGAAAAAACTTTAAACATACAGTTTGGTTATCACATAATTTTAGTCCATTCTGCCACACAAATTGCCTTCGAAACGTGCCATCTCTTCAGTGCACCCAGTACAGATGCAGTGAATAACATAGTTCCTTCCTGTGCACACTAGTAGCAGTGTTTAACATTCTACAGTATATTGAAATGACTCTTCCTAACGTGAAGACTACTCCAATTTTTTTAGTGGTCAATGAGAATAAATTACAGTGTTGGTCCTGAAAATAAAACCCAAAAGTGTCTTCATTCTCTTTCTTTCTGTATCCTACCATTTCAGATATTTTTCTTGATAGATTTAACATACATGTGTTAAGAATAATACAAGTATTAGCCCATGTAATACCTTGACCTCTGGGTTTCATGACCTTGCCCCAGTAATTTTGTCCTCTTTCAATTTCAGCCATCTACCTCGTGATTGCATTCTAGATCTTGTCATTACTAGTAATTGCATGTCCTCTGTAATCTTTGTAGTAGGTATCCCACTCTCTCCACCATCTCCCACATTTCCAGGTTCTTCCCTTCAGTACTCTGACTCCAGCTTAGAATACATAATTTACTGTTTTATCCTTTCCTAGCATCTCTCTTGTCATACTTTCCTTGGAAAAACTCCAACCTTGGTTAACTCCTACTTTGAGCTCCTTTGCACTCGTACTCTTGAGGAATAGATGAAGAAGCAAGAGAAAAACACAGTTATACTTCCTGGTCTTACTTGAGATACATAATCCCTAACCTTAAGTGGGTTCTCAGTATGACTGAGCAATTCTGTTTCTACAGTCTTCTACTTTACCTCTCTTCAAGGTAAGTATTTCACATGTCTTTTCTCTCTAACCGCCAATATCTTCTCTCTGCCCCTCATTCATAGCTGATGACTTTGTTTCATATGTCATTGATACTACTGAAGTAATTGGGAGAGAACTTAAATATGCTCCATCCTCCAGATCTGCCAGCCTACCCACATCTGCCTCAGCGTTTGCTGTTTCCTTTCTTGTGACCTGCCTTCACCTCATCTAAGGCCTGTCTACTCGTGCACTAGATCCCATCTTCTCACTCGCAGTAGGCTCCTGTATGTTTCCTCCCCTCCTATCCTACATCACCAACTTTTGTACAGCATCATTTCTGTATACTTATAAACATGCTGAAATACTTTCAATTTCTTAACTATCCTTCTTGGAAAATAATTTTTTATATTCCTATCTCCACTTCCTCTTCTGCCATTCTCTATTGAACCATTTCATTTGGCTTACCTCATGTTACCTCCATCCTGTCCTACAGAAACTACTCGTCAGGGTCAACAGTGATCTAATGTTGCAACATTTGATTGTCAGTTTCCTGGACCTTTTGGTATTAACACAATTGATCACTCTCCTTGAAATACTATTTTTATATGCCGTCTAGAATGACACTTTCTTGAGTTTTCTTCGACCTCAGTAACCATTTATTCATTGCCTGTCTCCTTTGTTCATTGCTCTTCATTTAATGGAGTGCTCGTGTCCCAGTATTTGGTCCTTGGATTTCACCTAACTTTCATTAAATTTCATGTATATACTGATAACTCCCAAATTTATATCTCCAATACCTATTCCTCTTCTAACTCCAGACTCATATATCCAGTTGCCTGGCTGCATCTAGATACTGAAAACAATCTCAAATAATGATCTAGATATCAAAAACAGTCTCAAACGTACTTGCCCCAAACTGAATTCTTACCTCCTGTATCTGTTTCTCTCTCAGTCAGCCTCATTTCAGTTAATAACAATTCCATTTTTCTGGTTGCTTGGACCAGAAGCCTTGGAGATGTCTTTAATTCTTTCCTTGCTTTCACATCCTGTCTTTGCACTGAAACTTAGAGAATGTATCAGGAATCTGAACCACTTCTCACCACCCCACCACCACCATTCTGTTCCAGGCCTGCAACAGCTCTTGCCTGGTCAGTTTCAGTAGCCTTTTAGTCGATGTCTCCATTTTTCACTCCTGGCCTGTGTAGTCTGTTCTCCACACAGCAGCCAGAGGGATCATTTAATTTTGATACAAGTCAGATCATGGTACATGACTCTGCTCGGAACCTACCATTTGCTGCACATTTCACTCCAAATCCACTGTTCCTTACCATGCCCCACCAGGACTGTGGTATTGACTGTCTGTCTGCCCCCTACTTACCTTTTGGACATCTCAAATCACTCTGCCTCCTTCACTACTCCAGTCACACTGTCCTCCTTGTTTGTCAAACACACCTAGCATGTACTCACCTTAGCCTTTATATGTATTGTCCTCTACCTGAAATACTCTTCCTTCTGTTCTTCTTGTGGCTCCTTTCTTCCTTACAGATTTTCACTCAAGTGTTACTTTTGCAGATAGGCCTTCTTCTCCTTGGGCCATCTGAAATAGCAGTCTCCCCTCACCTTAATCCCTTCACTATGCTTTACTTAGCTTCATGGGCCTGATATATATTTTTCTATCTATTTTTCTTCCTGTATAAGACAGGAAAAGTAGATAAATATATAAATGTATGTTTACATATTTATACATTCTCCTCCCCCATTTCGTTGATTATTGTAGTTTTAACACCTGGAACAGTGCCTGGCAAATGCAGGCAAACCCCACTTATTGTCAATAATCTTTTCTTGAAAACAACATATTCTGCCCTAAAGTGCTCACAGTGAGTCTACTTCCCATTATTTTAAGTGGGAAACATTATAATGTGTTATCAATTTAAAAGTCCTGTTTAGTTTTCTAAAATATAGTTCCATAAAACTCATTTATCAGGGACAAATTATGATGTTGGGATAGTGCTTAACATATTGAACCCTGATAACCAAACAACTAATATGAACGTTAGTGGGCAGTTCGTGTGTAATCACATTTGCTCTTCCATTGTAGTTGCTGTTCTCAATTACTTAGATTGCTTTTTATTTATTTATTTTTGAGACAGGATCTCTTTCTGTCACTCAGGCTGTGGTGCAGTGGCACGATCTTGGCTCACTGCAAACTCCACCTCCCGGGTTCAAGCGATTCTCCTGCCTCAACCTCCCAAAGTTCTGGGATTATAGGCGTGAGCCACCACGCCCAGCCTACTTTGGTTCTTTCTCCACAGTTTTAATACTTCAACTTTTTTGGGATTCATTTTGTGAACAATAGGGGAAAATAAGAGCTTACTGTGAAAGACACTGTAGAAACTTGTTCAGAATAAGTGAATAATAGCAGAGAATGGCCACTTGTCCCTCTCTTAGTTCTAGCAGCAGTAAAGATTTGTTGATACATAGTGAACTTTTGAAAAGCCTAAGTGTGAGTCTGACATTATACCAGTTCAGAACTGTAACTCAAAAATATACTCATGCATTGTTTTGTTTAAAATGTTATGTTGAAATATGGAGACAGAAACATAAATTTTCTTATATAAGCATTGACCGAAAACACTGGGTATAGAGAATTATCTTTGGTCTGTAATGACTATATAGTAAAAGCCAAGAGGCATTCTCCCAGGGAGTAGTATTCTATGGAGTATGCTGTTATTTATTGAAGTGCATGCATACATTGCATACTTACTAAGTGTATGCATATTTTTTCTTTGTAATACAGAGATCTTATTAAAGATTTAGTAAGAAACAAAGGAGGTTTATGAAACCTAACACCTAGCACAATAAATATAAATTCCCATCAGACATCACTGTCTTCTATATCTCTCTTTGTCTCTCTCTCTCTTTTAATATACTCATTGATGTTTTGAGATTTTACTGATTTGAAAAATAAAATAAAATCAAGAAAATCATGAAAAAAATTAGGATTACTAGCATACAAAATACAGTTGTTGCCGGGCGCGGTGGCTCACTCCTGTAATCCCAGCACTTTGGGAGGCCAAGGCGGGCGGATCACGAGGTCAGGAGATCGAGACCATTCTGGCTAACATGGTGAAACCCAATCTCTACTAAAAATACGAAAAATTAGGCAGGTGTGGTGGCAGGTGCCTGTAGTCCCAGCTACTCAGGAAGCTGAGGCAGAAGAATGGCATGAACCTGGGAGGCGGAGCTTGCAGTGAGCCAAGATCGCGCCACTGCACTCCAGCCTGGGTGACAGAGTGAGACTCCGTCTCAAAAAAAAAAAAAAAAGAAAAAAAAGAAAATACAGTTGTTACTGAACATAAATTCACTTTTTATCACCACGAAGTGCCAGAGTATGAAATTCATCATGAGAAATTCTAGGTGTTTTGGTAAGAGTGCTATTTTAACATAAGTACCACAAAGGGAACTATAATGGAAAAAAAATGGAATGAGTGTAATGAAGTCCTCCATGTCCTCACACTATAGATAAAACCCTCAAATCTCTGATGTAGATAACCAGAAGAAGGAGATTCATTCTGTGAAAAATAAACAAAGCTGGATGCTAATTAAAGTGGTAAGGACAGATTTGAATCAGTAATATGCTATTACAGTAAGAAGAGTCACACATGAACTGCACTCAACTTTGATTTGTGTAGAGGCGACTGGGCATTTTGAAGGGAGAATGAGGAAATTGGGAGAGGTTGAGTCAGGCTCAGAGTTAGCTAAGTGAAAAGTTCCAGATAGTGGGAAGGGGGGATTGGTCCATGTGGAACCCACCTGGGTGTTCTAGCTGGTATTTATCAAAATTAGTCTCCTACCCTCCCACAGAGACTGAAAGACAAAGGCACTGTTTTCAGCTCTTGGCTGGAACAAACAATAAGTTCTTTTGTCAGCCTTGAGTTTTCTCAGGCAGGCACTTTAAGAAGACATCTTAGGGATGCAACTTTGAGCTGCAAAAAACAATGCTAGTGTTTGTTCAGGTCCTTAGAGGGCCAGGTTGAGGCCTAGTTGAGAAAAGGACTCAGAGGAGTGTGGCTGGAGTTTGGTCAAGAAGACAGCCTTTGTCCCTGGGAAATTAATGTAAATCAGACCCTATCATTCCACTTTTTATCAACTTTCCTGCTAAGAATTAAATGCACCCCTCTTCCAGGGCTCACAGAGCCTCCAGGTGAGCTCATCACTCCCTGTATTTCCAGCCTTGCATTGCACCATGCTTGCTGCTTGCCTGTTGTGCACCAGCCACACTGGTTTTCCTTCAGCCCTCCCTTTGCACATACTCACTCTGCTTGGAATATTTTCCTGCATTCTTTGCTTGGCTAGATTCTTTTATGACTGGATAACTGTTACCTCCTCAGAAAATCCTTCCCCAGTTCACCTACCTACCACAGGTCCTCAGTTTTCTCATCTCCTTTGTTTCTTTCATAGAAAAAGTTGCATTCCAACTTGCAAATGCTGGTATTTGGTTTATTCCTATGCCTACCTTTTTTTTCATTCTGGCTGCATCAGAATGTAATGCTGAATCTTGTTTACCATTGAATGCCCATCACCTAGCATTGGACTTGGCACATTTTAAGTGTTCAGTAAATATTTATTAAATGAATGGGGACCCCGATGGCTCACGCCTGTAATCCCAGCACTTGGGAGGCTGAGGCGGGCAGATCATGAGGTCAGGAGATCAAGACCATCCTGGCTAACAGGGTGAAACCCAGTCTCTACTAAAAATACAAAAAATTAGCCGGGCATGATGGTGGGCGCCTGTAGTCCCAGCTACTTGGGAGGCTGAGGCAGGAGGATGGCGTGAACCCGGGAGGCGGAGCTTGCAATGAGTCAAAAAAAAAAAAAAATGAACGGGGACCCTTCAGAGAAACATTTGTGTGAATTAAAACAAATAATTTGCAGGTTTTTATTTACAAAATATAGAGATAAACTTGCTAAATCAATAACTTGTATCATCAAAAAATGTTATCTGTACTATCTAAATTTTTTTTGTGGTAAAGCATTCTTGAGTATACATTCAGAGGCATTAAGTATATTCACATTGTACAACCATCACCGCCCTCCATCTCCAGAAGTTTTTCATCTGCTCATGCTGAAATTCTGCACCTACCCTACACTAATTTCCTTATTCTTTCCTCCTGGCAGCCACCATTCTAGATTGCATCTCTATGAATTTCACTACGCTAGGTACCTCCTGTAAGTGAAATCATATAGTGTTTGTCCTTCTGTGACTGTCTTATTTCACTTAGCGTAATGTCTTCAAGATTCATCCATGTTGTAGTATGTCAGAATTTTCTTCTTTTTTAAGGCTGAATAATATTCCATTATGTATATGTATGTGTATATACACACACACAAACACACACCCCACATTTTGCTGATTCCTTCATCCCTGGATAGACACTTGGATTTCTTCTACCTTTAGGCTATTGTGAATAATGTTGCTGTGAACATGGGTGTATAAATATCTGAGTCTCTGCTCTCAGTTCTTTTGGGTGTATATCAGAGTAGAATTGCTGGATCAGTAATTTTATTTCTTATTTTTTGAGGCACCACCAAAATGTTTTCCACGGAGGTTGTATCATTTTACATTCCCACCAGCAATGTACGAAGGTTCTAGTTTATCCACATACCAGCTAACGTGTTGCTGGGTTTTTTTGTTTGTTTTACTAATCTTAATGAATATGAAGTGATATCTCATTGTGATTTTGATTTCCATTTCCCCAGTGACTAATGATACTGAGCATCTTTTTATGTTTTGTTGATCATTTGTCAACAAAAGAGAAATAGACATTTCTGTCTTTAGAGAAATGTAGTGCATCAGAATGTAATGCTGGATCTTGTTCTCTCTTTGAGGAAAGGTCTATTCAAGTCCTTTGCTTATCTTTAAATCAGGTTATTTGTTGTTGAACATACAAATATTTTGTGTAGTAGTAGAAATACAAAAATACTTAAAACATGTCTTCTTTCTTACTATTAGTGGTGTAAAGTATAATTTGCTAGCTCACACTACCCTAACCTTGGAAAGTGCTGAGGATAGTTTCAAGACCCATAATCTGTCTATTAATGGAAATGGTAAGTATAGTATATATTTTACTTATTACATATATTCTGCCTATATTTCTAATTATGGTATGTTCCCCTCAAGTGAATATCGGCTTAAATAATGGAGACATGAGTGATTCTGTTGGTTCTTTCAAATATATATGCCCCTCTTCCCCAAAGGAGAAAAGTTTATTTTCCTTTCTCTACGCTGAGATTTGTTTGCAAGGCTTAGTGGGAAAAGAAAGGTCTCGGGTATGCTCAATCCTTGTTTTTGACTTGGAATTTATGACTTCACCACTTTCTAGCTGGAAATTAAATACCTGACTTATTTTGAAATTTGAAATCAAGGAAGCCAGCCTTTCTGTTAGTAGGAAGCAGAGAATGTAAGAAAGAGAAAGTAGGGTTCCTTAACCTTTTTCTCTTTGGATGGTAGTGGTAGTTATAGTTTAAATAAATAAAGATATAGGAAACTGAAGAAGGGGGTTAGGTCATTAAGAAGATTGGTAAAACTTAGCATGAGCACTTGCCACTCTCCCAGGTTATTTTACTCGTGATGAAAAATATGGAGCAGTGCTGGTAAGGCAGCTTGGAAGTATGATTTGGGTTATTGACTTGTTCATTTTCTCCAAGCAAATAAATAAAAATATGTGGTAAATGTCCTAATTATACTTACTGTTGTAAGGATTATGGCTCTGTACTGATAAGGTTGATAATGTTATACCAATATTTTTTTGTTTCACAATGAGAAATTATGTTAAAAATATGGAAAAGTTCATGAAATGTAAATATATAGTTTAAAAAATAATTAGGAAGCTAGGTGTGGTGGCTCTTGCCTGTAATCCCAGTTCTTTGGGAGGATGAGATGGGAGGATCATTTGAGCCAAGGAGTTTGAGACCTGCCTGGGTAACATAGTGAGACCCTAACTCTACAAAAATAAAAAAAAAATTAGCTGGCCATGGTCATGCGTGCATGTAATCCCAGCTACTCAGGATACTGAGGTAGGAGGATTGCCTGACCCCTGAAGTTCAACGCTGCAGCAAGGTATGATTGTGCCACTGTTCTCCAGCCTGGGCTACAGAGCAAGACCCTGTCTCAAGAAATAGAACATATCAAGAAACAGAACATTACTACCACTCCTTTCCCTCAGTTACCCTAGGTGTACATATGTCTCCATTTTTATGGTATATGCTTCCTTGTTTTTCTTTATGGCTTTATTAATACCATCTTTGTGTGCTTCCCTAAATAATATAATTTTGCCTAATTTGAACTTTGGTATGGAATCATGTTGTCTTGGTAATTTGCTTTTGGTTCATCATTCAGTATGTATGCTTTTCATTACTTATAGTATCTCATTGTATAATAATACGTATTTATCTCTTAGACTGATTTAATTATTTTTAATAGTTACAGGGTTCTTCACTTTTCTATTTCTTGGGTCAGTTTCAATAAGTTATGTTTTTATAGATACCTACCCATTTGATCTAAACTTTGAGATTTATAGGCATTAAATTTTCTATAATGTCCTTATATCTATTAATTTTCTGCAGCCTCTGTAACGTTGTTCCCTCTTTTCTATTCCTGATACTTGCTTTCTGTACCATCTCTGTTTTTTAATTCTCATTCTTGTAACAGATTAGTCAGTTTTATTCACCAATGTGTTCCATATTTGTTAATTATTTGTTAGGAGTAATGATTGTAGTCTATATACTCTATATTACTACAAGAGGTGTGATAAAATCTCATTCTGTGATTGTGGATTTTTTGACCCATAGTTACATCTATTTTTGCTGTATATAATTTGAACCTTTGTTATTTGATTCATGTAACTGTTTAATTCTATTTTCTTCTTTTACCTCAAACTGTACTTATTTTTATGTTACAAACATGCCTCTTCAAACAGCATTATATTGGATTTTAATTTTTCTCTAATTTGACATTCTTTTTTTTACTGAAGCTTTTAGTCCTTTTGTATTTAATATCAAATAGCTGTATATTTGGGTTTAAGTCTATGATAACCTATGTTTTCTATTTGTCTCACCTATTCCATTGTTATTTTTTTCTTGCCTTTTAAGGCAATTTTTCCTTGTTTGAATTAAAGTTATACATCCTTTTTCTGATTTTTTAGAATTTACCCCTAAAAATTTTATTAATCGTACTTATTAAAAACTAAACTTAATAGATAGTTTTGTGCTTTTCTCAGACAATACAAGGACTTTAGAACAGTTAAACTCTTTTTTCCCTAACCTATGTGCTATTGTTATATATTGTAATTCTTTTTTTTTTTTAGCAAGATATTTTATAGATTTAATACTTACTTAGATTTACCTACATGTTTCTATGACTACTTGTATCTTATGCCTTGCATCCGGGATACTTTTCCTTCTGCTTGAAGTATAAGCCCTAGAATTTCTTTTAGTGTGTTATGCTGATATCAAACTTCTTGCTCTTTTTGTTTATCTGAAGGTGGCTTTATTTTGCCTCATTATTGAAGATGTTTCTTAATTCTGCATTTTTAATTTTGTCTTGTTGAATATCGAAGATATAATTCCAATATTTTTGGCTTCTATTATTTTATTACAAATATTGTAAATAATTTGCCAGTGTGTCACCACTATGAGTGTAATCTTTTTATTCTTTTTTGCCTTTGGTTTTCTAAAATTTTACCGTGGTATAATTAGGTGTAGAGTTTATTTATGCTGCTTGGAGTTTGTTGAGCTTCTTTACGTTGTTGGTATGTTTCATCAGTTTGGACAAAATCTCACTTAACTATTTGAAACTGCCTCTGCTGTTGTGTAGCTTTAGTCCTTTTTGCATGCCTGTTAAACCTATGTTAGTCTTTTTCATTGTATCCTTCATGTTTCTTACTCTTTATGATGTACTTTTCAACTAACTTACAGATATTTAGGACATAAGCTATTCATAAATCTGAGATTGGCTATATAAACAAGTTTGCTTTCAAACTTTTAAATTTATAAATCACGAAGTTAATTTCAGATGTATTACTGAAATACATGCTTTTACAGAATTTCTATTTCATTTGCTGCCTTTTTTAGGAAAGATAACTTTTGTTTATTTGTGTTTGCATTTAGGAATAGTATGTATTATGCTTGTGCATTCATTTTTCCCAGATTAAGCCCCTTATTTCTAAAATATAGCAGCTTTAAAAATGTATTAATGAAAATGATTTGAATAGTCTCAGAACATTGTCGTGTGCTATTCTATAGTAGAATCTTGGGCAGGTAAGTTTAAAACTTTTTGGTTTTACTGCAAACCTTTGCTGCCTTGCATGTATATATTAACTATTTTTACAAAAAAAAATTCTGGGGTAATTAAAACTTTTGGGTAAATAATAGTTATGGCCAGTAGCTAGCCATTTTGTGGGCACTACCAACAGGGCACAGCGAAAACTTTAAAAATCATTTTTTATGTGGTCCAGTGTGAACTAAGGGCCATATGTTGGGTTTTTATTTATACTCTGATGCCTAGAATCATTTAATGCTTTCCTCCATATAGATAGGTAGTACACAGGTAGGTATCTTCATTAAAGGAGTATCTTAATGTTTTTTTGAAAGAACTTTTTAAAACAATGTCAGAGTTACAGAAAAGTTGCAAGTTGAATGTCAAGTTTTGTTTTTGTTTTTTTTTTTAATTAGAGATGGGTATCGGTATATTACCCAGTCTGGCCTCAAAATCCTGGGTGCAAGCACTCCTCCCAGCTTGGCCTCCTGAGTAGCTGGGACTACAGGCACACATTACCATACTCAGCTTGAATGTCAAGATCTTTTTTTTTATCAAAAAAATATGAGAGCAAGTTGCTTACATGATAGTCTGTATCCCAAAATGCATTAATACGTATTTGCTACTATCAGGACATTCAGCTACATCACCATCACTCTCAAAGTCAAGAAATGAATACTAATACATTACCACCATATAATCCTCGGAGTCCATTCAAGATGTTGCCCATCGTCCCAATAATGTTCTTTATGGCAGAGGGATACAGTGCAGAATCATATATTTCATTTAATTATCATGCTTTTAAATTTTCCTTCAATCTGGACTAGTTCTTCATTCATTGGGCTCTAATGATCGATGTCAGGCTCCTCTTCCCAGGCATACCTCTTTTACTCTGCTTGCTCAAGACAGAGTCCCAAATCTAGGCTGTGCCCCAGTGTTATCACCCTCTCAGCCCCTTCAGCTGCTGATACCTCCTGCAGGCAGCCCCTGCTATTCACCATTCTCACTCTGCCTGTCTCCATCATCCCTTTCTTTTCTTTTCTTTTTTTTTTTTTTTTTTTTGAGACAGAGTCTTGCTCTGTTGCCCAGGCTGGAGTGCAGTGGCGGGATCTCAGCTCACTGCAAACTCCGCCTCCCGGTTTACACCATTCTCCTGCCTCAGCCTCCCGAGTAGCTGGGACTACAAGCATGCACCACCATGCCCAGCTAATTTTTGTATTTTTAGTAGAGATGGGGTTTCACCATATTGGCCAGGCTGATCTCACTCCTGACCTCAAGTGATCCGCCTTGCCTTGGCCTCGCAAAGTGAAATAATGTTTCATTCGGAGGATCACCTTTCTAATTATTATAATGAAAATTAGAGCAAAAATTAGAATTTGACAAACATAAATTACTTTATCAGAATGTTTTTATATTAAATGAGATCACATTCTCTGAACAACTTTCATTGAATAATTAAAATCAAACAAGAGACTAAAGAGTTCATATTTATTCAGATGGTAGCATGCTGTAAACTATCAGTTATAATATTATCCTGTCCTTTCTATTCTCGTATTTGATTTTCTCACTAAATATGGCACTGGTATTTGGGTAGGATGAATCTTTACATAAAAGTAATTATAAAATATGTTCTGTACAAAGCAAAACAAAATTGTAAAAAGAGAAAAATCAAAATGTATGATGACCTTAAATAAACTTATATTTATAACTTGATTTTTTTTTTCTTTCTCCTTTAAATAGAGGAGTCTTCATTTTGGCTTCCCCTATATGGCAACATGTGCTGCCGACTAGTTGCCCAGCCAGCTTGTATGGCTGAGGATGCATTTGCAGGATTTCTTAATCAGCAGGTTAGAGGACTTTAAATATCCTACAACAATTGTAGCTCTACTTTAAATCTTAATATACTGGCAGTTGTTTCACCTTCTGATACTGAGAAATATTTTTAAAGTCTTTTTTTAAATGTCAATTTTCTAAATGTTATCAGATATAAATGGTAGGGGATGTGGGGTGAAAAGAATGACAAAGCAGGGAGGGATCTACTGCAATGTTGATGGCTAAGGTGCTACCTCTCCATGCTCCTCTGCTTCATTAATAGCAGCAACAGGATAATCAGCAACAGAGGGCTCCTTGTGGAAACTGATGAGGTCTGCTCAACACCTTTCGCATAAAGGTCTTTCTGGCAGACAGCGTTTGGCACGGTTTAGGACTCTGAGCTTCCAGAGCTGCCTCTGTGCCACCTACTCCTGATTTATTTATAACCATAGTTATTTATATTCAGTAAATAATTAATTGTGAACTTCAATGAATCAATAGCTTTTTCTAAAAGATTCCATTAGGAGGAAAGAAAATTTGCATTCTAACAGGGTAGTTGACATTTTCCGATGCTCTGAGAACAGTAAGGGAAAATAATATTTTGAATATATAGAATTGTTTTTATAATTTTCCTGAGTCATTTGATGAATTGCCATAGAATTCTAAGCACTAATTTTTAATCAACTAGATTTTCTAAAACACCATTGATCTATGGTTTTATGTGTGTAAAAGTTAGGTGGTGGATTGTTGCCGCCATTTCATTTAATGCCTTTAAGAATTCCAAACTTTTCTTCTCTGATATTAACATACTCTTGGATTTGGGGCAATTAACCTTTTGTATATCAAATTAATAGATAATTCTATCACATTTTAAAAATTCTAAATAATTTAACTTTGATAAGTATTTTGATGAATTTAAAGTGATAACTTAAAATTGATAGTCTCTTGATTTTTTTTTTTTTTTTTCCAGCAAATGGTAAAAGGTCTGATTAGTTGGAGAAGGCTGTATTGTGTTTTGCGAGGAGGTAAACTCTATTGTTTTTACGGTCCAGAGGAAATTGAAGCTAAAGTGGAACCAGCTTTGGTAGTACCCATTAACAAGGTAAAGGAAATGCTATTTTTAGAAAAAAAGATACATCTTAGGAAGTTTGTTTTTGTATGTGCAGTTTACATTATTGTTGTCTTACAAATAAAAGAGAAGCAGTGGTAAAAACAGATTACTTCATAAATATGATTTAATCTGTTTCTTTTTTTCTGTTAGAGCTTATCTGTTATAAGAAAATGTGTATTTCCTAAGAAAACATAGTAATGGACATCTATACCAGTAAATAGGTTTTAAAGCAGAGAATGTAACTCCGCATTAACGGTATATTTAAATTTTTTATGAATTTATTTAAGAGATTAAACATAAATTGTTTAATTGTTTAAGCTCATGTTATAGTGATGCTTTTTCTAGTTAGTATTCAAATGAAGCCATAAAAAGACATTCTTGACTATACTTCCTGATTTGTTATGGGATTGATGGGCAATTGTCCCATCTTCTGTCAGAATAGAAAAGCCTGCCAGTCCATTTAGAATAGTTGAGTGCTTATACTGCATTTAAAAAGTAGTACCACACCACCTAGAGAATTTGTCAAGTATATATATAGTGGTTTGATACAAAGGAGACTATTGAAATCTAGCTACAGTTTTTTCATCTAGAATCCTATAGGACAACTTTTCAGTATAACGCAGACTTAGTTTCTTCTACTTCACGGTCTTAAATTTAGCTTTGTCTATTATTCAAGTCTAGCGTTGATTAGAGGATTTTTCTTTCCTCATTTTTTAGAGCATTCGTACTCTAGAATAATTGCATTTCTAGACTGAAATATCATGGTTTTTGCCTGTAGGCTGCCCCTAATTGTTTCTAGTTGTTCTACTTTGCTTGTCTTTGGCGTGAAGTGTGTGATAAAACATGAGGCATCACATTTGTTCTCCTTATCTTTGAAATTATCCTTTAAAGAAGAATGTAAAGTTGTATGTCCTTTTATATAATAGCTGTATTCCTGAACAGCCGTGGGTACCAGTCTACTAATCTATAAAGACTTGAGTTTAGTTTCATGATCTTTTCCAATAATAACATTTTTGTCTATTTCTATTCTGCTTTTAGAAATTACATTGCTTTTTACCTACAGGAAGTCTTTTAGTGAGATCTTTTATTATATAAATTCACCTAATTTAACTGTTTTGTTTAAACTGTTTTGTTTTGACAAAACAAATAAGGACATAATACCTCAGTATTATAATGAATCTATTTTGGCTTAGAAAATTAGGTTTTTGAAATATATAATTTTATTAATGAAAAATTGACCTGCTTTTTTCATTACTTGCCAACTTTTTATTTTGTTTGGTTTGTGCAGAGTTGTCTTTCCTGCCAGTTTTTCACACTTTAGTCTTTTGAAAATTTCATATGGAAAAACTGAAACAGAATAATGAACACCTGTATACCATTCATCTAGACACTTCAGCTGTTGTTAACATTTTGCCACATTTGTTTTCTCTCTAGTTAAAATTTTTTTCGGAACCATTTTAAAATCAGTTGCAAATAACAACATTTCTTCTCTGAATATGTTAGCATATTTCTCCTAAAACCAAGGACACTTTTTCATAGCCATAATAGTATTGTGATGCTCAAAAAGTTTATTGTTGATACTTATTAACTAATATAAAAAAGAAATTGCTCTAATTGTCCCCACAATATCCTTTCTAATTTTTCTTTATTGTTTGATCCAGGACCTCATCAAGGATCATGTACTGCATCTGGTCAGCATTTCCTTGGATTCCTTTCATCTAAATTGTGCCCTTCACCTTCTGCCTTTATTTATTTATGCCTTTCATTACACTGACTTTTTTTAAAAGTCCAGGCCAGTTTTCTTCTTAGAATTTCTCCAAATCTATATGTAACTAATTATTTCACTAGATTCAGCTTAAATAATTTTGGTAAAAGTTCTATGTATATGATTATGTCTGATTTGGCTTTTACTAAATAGCTGAGGAGTAAAAATGAAATCCTAGTTTTTTTCTTATATTTTATACCATATAATATTCAGTCATAAAATAAATTAAAATGTAATCTAAACAAATGATATTTTTAAAGTCATTTGTTTTATTTGAAGACAGTCTTGAAGGAATTCAACTCGCCTTATCTCAGCCCTTTAAGATAGGCAAAGCAGGTATGGCAACCCTGTTTTATAGGTACAGTATTTGTTTTACAAGTGAAGAAATAGACTTAGAGATCAGATAGGACTTTCCAACTAGTAAGGAAGATTATATGGCTCACCCTTTTCCTAATGAGTAGGAAAAAATAGATAAAAATTCATGGACTGTTTTTGCTATTTCCTCATAGGCATACTGCTAGACTAGATTTGGAAGGCAGAATTAGACTTTTTCCTCTCTTCGTATCACTGTAAATCAATTTTGAAAGTTAAAAAGTAGTTGTAAAATGAGGTTCTGAGCATGAAGCCACAGTAGACTTATAGGCGATTGCTTAGACATGTGTGGAAACTTTATGATTTAAATTTAAGAGAACATTTATAATAAAACTGTGTTATTGTAATCAGTGTGTCTGTATTTTCAGTCTGATGACAAGGATCTAATTCCAGAAAAGTGGTGACAATGTTTATATGGCCTGACTGAATTGACCTTTTTTAATTGATTTACTTTTCCTTGTGGTAATAAAGGCTGATGGCCAGGTGACTAATGAGATTTTGTAGTCAATCAGTGCCATTGTTAAGATGACTGAAATCAGCAGACTTACAAATTCCAGTGTTTCTTCCACAATTGGCCATTACATATCACAGGAAAATTATTAATTTAGTAATTTGTATAGATTTAGCCTTGTACTTAAAGACAATGTGAGCTACATTTGACCTTGAGGACTGGTGACTCAATTATCTCTTCCATTGTATATAACTTGTATCTAAAGTACAAAAGAGCATTTTAAAATTAGAACATGAAATAAGAGTTTATGTTGGAAAGATATATTTATTATTATTATAGATTATAAATAAATATAATTTAGTTGTTAATCTCAAAGATAAAACTGATGACAAAGTATTCTGTTTTCCCTCTTTGCAATATTGCCATCTTAATTTTCTCCAGTGTTGGTTTCCTGTGTTTTTCTCTTTAGAAGCTTATTTCTCTTTGTAGTTCTTACTTCTACCTCAGGCTTCCTTTGAATTTTTCCATTCACCTGAAAACTTCCCATTTAATAGTGAATTCACTGATATTCTTATTAAAAAAATCAAGCAGTATTCCAGTCAAGACATATATTTGTTACTTCCTAAAACATGACTGTTATGTAATTATTTTTCCTTTTAAAGTAATTTTTGTTTTTGCTCAACTTACAAAATGATTCAAATGTACAGAAAAGTTGAAGAAAAAAAAACTATACTGATGGCCCATATACATACCACCTAGACTCAGCAGTTAACATTTTGTCATATTTACATTATCTCTTTGATTAAATCTATATTTTTTGATGACCCATTTGAACTTAAGACTTTGATATCGTGATACTTCATTCCTGAATACTTCAACATGTAACTCCTATTAATAAAAATAGGAGCCTTTCATATATATACATAATCGTAATACCATTATCACAGTTAAGAAAATTAAAAATAATTTTCTTATGTCACCTAATATTCAGTCCATATTCAGATTTCCCTGTTTTCCCAAAATGGCCTTTTAGCTCTGGTCTTCAGTCCAGGACTATTCAGGGATTATGCATCCTCTGCAGTTCTTCTGATTTGTAAATGAGGTCTGGAGGCTTGATTGTATTTATGCAGAACATTTTTATTAGAAGATTTTATGGTTGATGACAGACAAGTACTTTATAGAGCTTCCCGTTAGGAGACTCATGATGTCAGGTTGTCGCCACTGCTGGTGATGCCCTCTCTCCAACATAAAGTAATCTTCCCTCTTTACAACTAGCAAGTAGTCAGTGAGGAGACACTCTAGCACTGTGTGACTGTCTTGGTTTCCTAACAGTCTTTCTTTTTTTTTTTTTTTTTTTTTTGAGACGGAGTCTCACTGTGTCTCCCAGGCTGGAGTGCAGTGGCTCGATCTCGGCTCACTGCAAGCTCCGCCCCCCGGGTTCACGCCATTCTCCCGCCTCAGCCTCCCAAATAGCTGGGACTACAGGCGCCCGCTACCGCGCCCGGCTAGTTTTTTGTATTTTTAGTAGAGACGGGGTTTCACCATGTTAGCCAGGATAGTCTCGATCTCCTGACCTTGTGATCCACCCGCCTCGGCCTCCCAAAGTGCTGGGATTACAGGCTTGAGCCACCGCGCCCGGCCCAACAGTCTTTCACATAATGGTTTTAGCCACCTGTGATTGTCTTTGCCTACATCAGTTATTACACAGGAGATTCTGGGTGATTTTCTCATACTACTTTCCTTCGACATATGTCCTTTTGGCATTCTTTTCGTGCAGAAGTTTTTCTTATAAACTGGGGGTGAATTACAGTCTCTTGTGAAAAGGCAGGATAAATACTTGATATATTAATTGCCAATTTTCAGGGTAAGAAGTTGGTCTCATGTATTGGTGTTGCACTGGTATTGGTAATACATATTGGAGCTGATATTATCTCTCCAGGGGTAGCAGATGAGTGTTATCTTCCTCCCTGCCCTACCTTCACTGTCTCATATAGTGATAAATTCATAGGTGTTTAATCTATTCAATGTTTTAAATTACTTGGTTTTTAATTTCTAAGGTAGATGTTTTGATTGTTTTTCTTACCTTGCAGATTTGTAAGGGAGACATGCTATTAACATTTTCTTTTTGGTTTTTTGTTTGTTTGTTTGAGACAGGGTCTGGCCCTGTCACTCAGGCTGGAGTGCAATGGTGCCATCACAGCTCACTGCAGCCTGCACCTCCCAGACACAAGGGATTCTCCCTCCTTAACCTCCCTAGTAGCTGGGACTACAGGTACATGCCACCACACCTAGCTAATTTTTATATTTTTTGTAAAGACAGGGTTTCACCATGTTACCCAGACTGGTCTCAAACTCCTGTGCTCAAGCAATCTGCCTGCCTCAGCCTCCCAAAGTGCTGGGATTACAAGTATGAGCCACCACACCCAGCTTTTTAGTATATTCTTTTTTTTTTTTTTTTTTTTTAACTATTTATTTATTTATTTTTGAGATGGAGTCTTGCTCTGTCGCCCAGGCTGGATTGCAGTGGCACGATCTTGGCTCACTGCAACCTCCGTCTCCTGGGTTCAAGCTAATGTCCTGCCTCAGCCGCCCGAGTAGCTGGGATTATAGGCACCCACCAACATGCTCAGCTAATTTTTGAAGTTTTCTGTGTACCCTGTTGGTAGTGCCTACAAAATGGATAGCTACTGACCTGTAACTATTATTTACCTAAAAGTTTTAATTACCCCAGAATTTTTTTTTTTTTTTTTTGAAGTAGAGATGGAGTTTCACCATGTTGCCCAGGGTGGTGTTGAACAATGTATTCTAAAATAAACAAAGGATAAAAACCAGTTTGGTATTTTCTGATACAGCAGGTAAGGATCAAATAAAACTTTTAAGAATAGTGTTTCTCAGCTGGGCGCGGTAGCTCACGCCTGTAATCCCAGCACTTTGGGAGGCCAACATGGGCGGATCACGAGATCAGGAGATCGAGACCATCGTGGCTAACGGGATGAAACCCCATCTCTACTAAAAATACAAAAAATTAGGCATGTTGGCACACACCTGTAGTCCCAGTTACTTGGGAGGCAGAGGCAGGAGAATCTCTTGAACTTGGGAGGCAGAGGTTGCAGTGAACTGAAATCATACCACTGCACTCCAGCCTGGGCGACAGAGTAAGACTCCGTCTCAAGAAAAAAGAATAGTGTTTCTCTTTTAGTTTTTAGTATATTTCTAATGGTTGGTCTCTAAGATCTTTAAGCTTAATAATGTTAAACATTAAATACAAATCAGAGTTTTTTTGTCCTTTGGTTGTCTTCTTTTCTCATGAAAATAATTTTCCTTAATGCTACTTTAAAAATTGTTTGAAAACATAAATTTCACAGTTGCTAAGGTATATAAATAATAGTTCTGTTATTTAGATCACAGGATCTGTTCTCAAGCTATAATTCTTGTCCTTCTAAATGGCATTTCCTGTAAGGCTAAGTTAGTTCATTAATTTTCATAGGGAGCCGTCTGTGGAAATAGTCACATTAAGGGAAGAAAAGCCTAAAAGCTTTTCCCCTCCTATTTTCAATCCAAATTTGAAAGGGTGATTTACTTCAAAGCGATTGCTTCAAATTCAGAAAACTTCACAAGAATGTTCTTGAGCAAGACATTCTCAATAACAGGTACTTAACTGAATTTCCTACACATTATAGAAAGCATTTTGTTAACCAAAGCTTTATCTATTGTCAATAGGGTGAGGATGGTTAAAAAAAAAAGTGTGAGTCTTTGAGATCAAGCCTTTTCTTGTTTTAAATATTATATACATCATTCATTTTAATAAAATCTGTACTAAACAAGTCAATAATACTACTTACTGTAGTAGACCTTGGTTAAATTGTTTTGAAAATACTTTTTAACTATTATATTTATCATAGACCCTAGAAAGCAAAATTATTATGAAGCACATGGGATTTTAATCCAGTTATGTTAGTTTCCTTAATATCTAATCATATCAACTATTCAGATTTTTAAAAGTAAATATAACAAAATTAATTTTTCAAACATTTTCCTGTTGGAGTTTACATCTGATTTAATTAATATAAATTTAAAATAATTATATTAAACTGATACTAATCATACTTCATGGCTGGTTTAACTTATAGCTATGGATTACATATTTCAAACATTCCTTGTCATATATGTGAAGGTATCCTTTTTTGTCAGTAGAGTGTATATAAAGTCTAAAACTTGTTCTTAGCACCAACATTTTGTCTTCATTCCTGATTAACAGGACTTCAGATGAAGCACTTTTCAAATAACTCATTTGTCTTTACAGCATGTTTGTAAGGAAGATGTGAAATATTATCTGCATTACAGACAAGAAAGAGGCATTAATAATAGACTGACTTTGGTTTTTGTGTTTGTATTTTATTTTTTAATTGTTTGCTTTGGAAAAAAATTCAAGGTAATTTATACATAGAATAGTATAGATGAACCCATTTGTACTCTCACACATTGCCCCCACATTACATATATTTTGAAGCAAATCCTAGAGACCATATCATTTTGCTTGTAAATATTCCAGTTATCACCCTTAAGAAAATTTATGCTTTTATATATAAGTTGTCATATGTAGATATAATTATGTGTAGTTAATATATCGTCAAAAATCCAGGCAGTCTTTAAAATCCCCAGTCTCAATTTTTTTAAGTTTTTTGAGTTAGGATCCAAATAAGGGCCACATATTATGGTTGATTGATTAGGTCTTTTAAGTCTCTTTAGAAAAAGGAATGCTTATACATTGTTGGTGGGGGTGTAAATTAGTTCAGCCATTGTGAAAGACAGTGTGTTGATTCCTTAAAGACCTAAAGACAAATACCATTCGACCCAGCAATCCCATTACTGGGTATATACCCAAAGGAATATAAATCATTCTGGAGATCATTATCCTTAGCAAACTAACACAGCAACGGAAAACCAAATACCACATGTTCTCACTTATAAGTGAGAGCTAAATGATGAGAACACATGGACACATAGAGGGGAACAACACACTCTGAGGCCTATCGGAGAGTATGGAGGGTGGGAAGAGGGAGAGGATCAGGAAAAATAACTAATGGTTACTAGGCTTAATACCTGGGTGATTAAATAATCTTTACAACAGACCCCCATGACACAAGTTTACCTATGTAACAAACCTGCACTTGTACCCCTGAACTTAAAAGTTTACTACTACTACTACTACTAATAATGAATATGTTGGCTTATGTTTACTCACACCTCAAACTCCCCCCTTCACACACACACACACCATGCACAATGTATTTGCTGAAGAAATTGATACTTTATCCCACAGGGTTTTTCCATAGTCTGGATTTTTCTAGTTGCATCCCTGGGTTGTCATTTTTCTTTTCTTTTTCTTTTTTTTTGAGATGGAGTTTCGCTCGTGTTGCCCAGGCTGGAGAGTAATGGTGCGATCTCAGCTCGTTGCAACCTCTGCCTCCCAGGTTCAAGCGGTTCTCCTACCTCAGCCTCCCTCGAGTAGCTGGGATTACAGGCATGTGCCACCTTGCCCAGCTAATTTTGTATTTTTAGTAGAGATGGGGTTTCTCAACATTGATCAGACTGGTCTCGAACTCCTAACCTCAGGTGATCCACCTGCCTCTGCCTCTAAAAGTGCTGGGATTACTGGCATGAGCCACCGCACTCAGCCTGCCTTTTTTCTTACATTTTTGGATCATATTCAGATTTGTTCATTGATTAGTAAGAATACATTTTAGGAAGGGTCATATACTTTCATCGAGAAGCATATCATATATCTAGGTCTTCCACTCATTTTAACAACCACTGATGAGCATCGTTTAGATCCTTTATTTCATTAAGGATTGCAAACCGGTAGCATTTTTGCATTGCTTATAGCTGGAATGTCTACTTCATCAGCTCTTTGGTTACCCTGAAGTACAATTCTTACAGGGAAGACAGGATACGTGCTTGGGTTTTTTTTTGTTTGTTTGTTTGCTTGTTTGTTTTTTCCCATTTATATGTCAGTTACCAAAATAATGAGATAGTTTCCTACCGTCTTTCACAGGTGACCAATGAGTTAGTGTTTAAATATCATTATGAATTTTTGGATTTAAAAGATATGTCATGTGTCTGTCCATTGCCATTGCTATTCTAATCGATGTTCTAATTGTCCAGTGTTTGACTGGTAGAAGCCCCTTAGCGTTGACTCTTGAATCCTTTTGACGTAACCCTAGGAATCTTAGATTTCTGATAGGACAAGATGTTCCAGAATCATCTTATACATTTCCTGGCCCAGGCTGAGGGTCAGTCATTTCTTCAAAAAGCTCTGTTTCCTTTTTGTAGTAAAGAGTATTTAGAGACCATAATCTGGGTGCATTTTTTAGGGTTGTATCGTCAAAAGGAAATAATTTATAAATCTAGTCCTGTTCTAGTAATTTTCCATGTACATGGAAATGAAGAGGTGAAAGGAAGTACAGTTTTAATTCAAAATAATAATTTTTAAAACCTAAATGAAACTTCCCTGTGACTTTAGAGTTTTTGTTTTATTACAAAATTGACTTCCCAGATTATGTTTTTATTGATTTCACTTGGCATTCTCTAAGTAACACCACCATCTCATGGAGTGAAAAATTGCAGACTGACAAAAAGCAAACCCAGCTACAGATTAAAATTTCACAGTGAATAATCTCAAATCTATTTACAAATCAAGGAAAGTTGACTATAAAACCTCCTAGATAATTAAAGCTTTGAGATTAGCAAAAACAATACAGGAAAACGCTGGGCTTAATAGAATACTTCTCACAGAACATGCTTCCTCATAAAGAATTGGATTGGAGATTATTTCCAGGATCTGGGCCTTTCGGTACAAAATTTTTAAATCATTATTTGAGTTGTTCTTTTCCTATTTCATTTGTTTATTCTTTAAATATTTTTTAGCCATTTACTGACTACTAGGTAATATTTTAGGTGGCAGAAATATGGGGGGAGGCAGGGAATTACCAAGTTCCTTGTTTTCATACCCTAAGAGGAGATACTTCCCTTATGTAGACACATAAACCCATAAATAACAGTCCTAAAATTCACCTTAGTGTTTTCTAATCGCTCCCTTTTTTGAGAATTGAAGACCTGAGCACTATTGTAGATATTTTCCCACACTGAAAAAACAACTTGAATGAACTGTCTGACACGCTGAGAAACTTTACTTGTATTAATCACTTTTTCTTCTTCGACACGCGATTTTTTGGTTAAAAGTTTTCCATTAAATTATTTTGGATAATAACATATAGAAGTTAATTCAAATTCTGCATTTCATTTGCACCTTTTAAAAACCTCTGATGTTTTAAAAATGTAGCGATATTTATGGCTACCAGAATTAATGGAGTATATACAGTAGTATTTATATATTTTTGCATTATATTCTCTTAGAAGGATATAAATGATTGAGTTCATCAGATTTTCTATGTAGTGGTTTCATTTGAAATGAAACCTTGGTAAAAATATCCAAATTCATCGATGAAAATCAAATTTCCCTTATTTAAAAATTGAATCCACTTTAATCCTTTATACAAAACGTAGTCAGAAATGTTTATTAAAATGGAATTGGTGGAGGGAAGCACGATTTCAGTAACAAGAATACTTTTTATTTTGTAATACAACAATAGAGGGTTTTCCCCCACTATGATTTAACCTTTGATTAGTCTGATAAGAGTAGCATATCAAAGATTCTTCCTAGAGCTTAAGTCATTCTCTGCTAGCTATAAGCTAAAACAAAGCTTATAAATAAGCTTTATATTTACAGTGGATGATTAGGTGCATCTTTGAGCTCCAAGGATACCATTTAGGGCAAAATCTGTTATGTAATAAAAATACTTACTTAAAGGAATTAATTCACGAAGTTTATTACCAAGCCATAGAAGTATAAAAAGACTCTATTATGATAAAATCAAGATACTGGGCGTAAGTCCCATTACAGCCCTCTAAAGACACTCACATTCCTAGATTTCTGCAGTGACAGGATAGACTGTCTCTAACATGGTTGACTATCGTTATATTTTGTGATACTCTAAAGGTTCAAAGTTATGTTGCTCTTTATACAACATACATTTTTCCCCTGTGGTTTTTAAATAAGAATTTATTCTTTCAGAAAGGAATTCCTTGCGTAGTATATATGGTGTTCACCTGCCTGTATTTATCCATTTTTCAGGGAATGGATAGCTTTTCTTCCTAACCCTGCTACTTCTGTAATGACCACATAATATCCACATTATATGTATATGTAGGTTTTGGTGTGTGACTGTATAGCCTCTCTTCACACTTTACTCAGTGAAGAATTTCTTTCTATTCTTAATCAGCTTTTATTACTACCAGCCAAAATATTCTTGTCACACATTACAGTAGGCTTAACCATGATTCTCTTGAACCACTATGTACAGTGCAGTAGCCACTATCCCGTAGTGACTGTTAGACACTTACAATGTGGCTGATCCAGATCGAGAGGTACTGTAAGTGTAAAATACAAACTGGATTTTGAAGGCTTAGTATGAAAGCCTTCAACATATTTCAGATATGCTGAGTTACGTGAAATACATCATTAAATTAATTTCAGCAGTTTCTTTTTACTTATCATGGTTTTTAGAAAATTTTCAATTACATACGTGACTCACATTGTATTTCTTCCGGACAGCATTGCCATAGAATAGTGTAAATGAATCATTATCTAGGCATCAAATCTCTATCTTTGTGCAATAGATAGTTCTAGTACAGACTTTATCCCCCAATATTCCTTGGTTAAAACCACATGTAGTTGCTAGCTTACCATGTGGCATGGCTGTGCCTCTGTGTGACTTGGGAATAGACTTCTCAGAATCTTGTAAGTGTAGAATCAATAAGTGTCATCATAATAGCATATCTAGTATCACTCAGAAAAAAAGGTTTAGACTGTCAGCGTGAATGAAACCATTGCGTTTGTGGTAGTCTTGTACTTAGCACTTTAAAACTAATTTTAACTATAAGATTATATTACTTTATGGATCTTTAGCTATGAACTTTGTAAATGAATGTTACATACAAAATAAATGTTAATGAGGAAAACCTAACTTTTGCTACAGTAAACACTAAGTTATGGTTTTACTGCTTTAACTAATAGCACTAGATATTATGCATGAAGATTAGAATAGGAAACATACTTTACTGATTATTTTATTAATTTGAAATATAGTTAATGTATAATCCACATTACAGTTATGACACGCTGTACTTGTTTTATTGGAAATTTTAAGATGTATATAAAAGACAGCAAACTTCCACTTAAACTGAGATAGATCAAAACAGGGGTTATGTTTTAATCTCATGTAATTTAGCATAAGTGCTATATATAGCATACTTTAAGACATTCAGGTTTTTTTTATATAAGGCATTCTTTTTAAAAACCCTTCTAGATTGGAGTTTGAATATAAAAAATTCTCAAAATTACATGTTTTAAATTTCAAATGATGAGCAATAAGATCATGGTTACATCAGGTGTAAATATGGTCGCTAAGCAATAAAACATTTGTTTGATCATTACAGAAATGTTCTCATACAAAACCCCACTTTTTTTCTTAAATTTTAGGAAACCAGAATCCGGGCAATGGATAAGGATGCCAAGAAAAGAATCCATAATTTCTCTGTCATCAATCCTGTTCCTGGACAAGCTATAACTCAGATTTTTGCAGTTGACAATAGAGAAGATCTTCAGCAGTGGATGGAAGCCTTCTGGCAGCATTTCTTTGATCTTAGTAAATAGATATTTGGATTTTTTAGTTGTGTATTTATGTAGCCTAAAAGGATGTGCACAGCAATCTTACAATTATAATCTTATAGTTTATAGCAAAACTTTTTTATGTTCTTGAAAAAATGGTAGTATATCATCAATGCAGTGATGCTTTTTGCTCTCAGTCTCTTTCCAGTGCCTGACTGACTATTGTGTAGTATATGTTTGGATTCTAGCATCTCTACCTCCTACTTTTTGAAGCTCCTTTGGTCACTAAAACAGTCAGATCATATTGTCTCAAAATGTTAGGATTTAACTGTTGAAGGCAATGTGTTTGATCAAAGGGATAAGAAGCCATTTGAGGAACAAAAAACTTTTCCAGGATAATGATGATCCTAAAATATTGAAACATTCAAGAGTCTCACTTTTGTAGCCTTCCCTTAACTCCAGATTCGTTACCATCTTCTTGGACATCATCCAGACAGGTTTTTTTAAAAACCACACACACATGATTTTCTCATCTCAATAATACATTCCAATGACATGGACATAAAAACAATGGGACGGTAATGTAATAGGACTCTAGTGTGTAAAATATATGAGGTTCTAATATTTCTCAAGGAGGAATTTTATCAACAGGAAAATATTGAATTCATAACAGTTCTTTGTGTTTACTGACAATAAGTCTAACAGCATATTATCATTATATTGAAAACTTAGAATGTTGATAATATCTGTTTCTGATCAAACAAAGCCTACTGATGGATACTACCAGTATTTTGTCTATTGAATGCTATTCCATAGAAAGTTAAGACATTTCCAAAAAGGAAATTATTTCTGAAACTCATAGAAATAATCCTAGGGACGGACATTTTAGGAATTCTGTTTTCTGGAACACTAGGAAGAAGAGGTAATACCTGCAAGCCCTCAAGTTAGAAGTTGGGGAAGAGGCAAGAAGAGGATCTAAATTTATGGATTATTTCCCATATAACAGATTATTTCAGTTATTTCTCTTAACACTCTTGCGGGGTAGAAATTATTTCCCTTTGCTCTGAAGATGAGAAAACTTAGGCCTGAAGAGGTTTCTGGTTCACAGCATTGAACTAGAGGATTCCCTCCATGGCTTTCTTGGATTTTGGACTTGTTTAGGACTTGTTTTCCTTAAGTATCATCCCTAGAAACTCAATAAATGTTCAAATATTCATTTCATGCTTATCAGTGTGTACCACATTTATTTAGTTAAAATTTTCAGGCCAGGCACGGTGGCTCATGCCTGTAATCCCAGCACTCTGGGAGGCCGAGGCAGGTGCACCACCTGAGGTCAGGAGTTCGAGACTAGCCTGACGAACATGGTGAAACCCCATATCTACTAAAAATATAAAAATTAGCCAGGCGTGGTGGCACATGCCTGTAGTCCCAGCTACTTGTCGCTTGAAGCTGGGAGGTGGAGGTTGCAGTGAGTCAAGATCTCGCCTGTACACTCCAACCTGGGCGACAGAGCAAGACTTGTCTTAAAAAAAAAAAAAAAAAAAATCAGCAAATCTCAGGTGTGTAACTTAAAAGACAAGAACTTCCTTGCTTTTGCTAATCATAGCTAAAACTTTAACCATTTTCCTAAATGCTCTGTCTTAGAGAATCCATGTTATAAATGACTATCTTATGTTTAGAAATGATTCTGGTATTTTTATTTTATTTATTTTATTTTTATTTTTTTGAGATGGAGTTTCGCTCTTGTTGCCCAGGCTGGAGTGCAATGCCACGATCTTGGCTCACTGCAACCTCCGCCTCCTGGGTTCATGCGAATCTTCTGCCTCAGTCTCCTGAGTAGCTGGGATTACAGGCATGTGCCACCACACCCGACTAATTTCGTATTTTTAGTAGAGACGGGATTTCTCCATGTTGGTCAGGCTGGTCTCAAACTCCAGACCTCAGGTGATCCGCCCACCTCGACCCCCCAAAGTGCTGGGATTACAGGCGTGAGCCACCGGGCCCAGCTATTTTATAATTGTTATGTGCATAAAAACAGGGGGAGAGGTAAATGAAGGTGATAATACCAAAATCTTGTAGTCTAGATACCAATTACTATTAGATGATCATCTCATGCTTTCATTCTCTAGATTATGTGAAATAATTTATCATGCTAAAATGGGGATTTGAAGGAATAAGAATCTCATGACATTTTTGTACTGTCAACATAATAAGTGATGACAACTTGGTCTTGGGTCTGGTTACTTTTTTGGTATTTAATGCTTTTTTGCATAAAAACTGCCAACCTATGTAATTTTTAAAGTACAAATTCTATTTATACTTCAAAATTCAGAATTCATTGTGTATGGATATATGAAGCAAAGATGGAGGTATTTATACCATACTAAAAAATTGACTTGTACTTTAAAATTTTAACTTTCCTAGTGACAGGTGCAACCTCTTGTGCTTCTGGTTGAAGTATGGTACATAGAACAAAGTACAGGATAGATATTCAGGGCAGAGTAAAGTAAGAGAAATTTAATATTGAGAGCAAATCTCAATTATTTGGCGCTATTTAAGAATAGAAAACCAGGAGGGTGTGATAATTAGAACTCAGGAGGAAACACTTATGGAAATGTATCTGTTTAGCCTGGGGAAGAATAGCCTCGGGTGGATGTTGGTGGGCAAGAGGGATGTAATAGCTATTTTTAATATTTGTGGGTTAACAAACATGTAAAAGAGGAGTGACGTGTTCTGGATGGTCAATAGGAGTGGAGCAAAGAATGAATCGAAGGTCAAAGATATCAAAAATTGAGATAGATTTGGAACATTAAAACTTTTAAAATATTTAACAGTATAAATATTGAGTTACATTAAGAGCGTAGCATAAAAAATTATTTTGACTGGGAATACTATAACAGTAAATGATACTTTAGGAAACATCTTCATTATATAAATTGTTATGTGAACAAAACATACCCATTTAATATTTCATATTGCGCCCTTGTTTTCATGTTAGCGTATTGGCTAGCATGTATAGCTATGCATAGAGATTTATTTGCTGGCAAAATCAATGGTTCAATCGTGAAGTCTTGACCCATGAACACTTTGTACCTCTGACTTTAGTAACACGTGGAATAATGTGGCATTATATTCCAGTTTTCATTGTAACTCGTATTCTGATACTAGTTTAACAATGAATGCTTTCATTTATCAATACAGAGAAGATACTGTACTTTATAATAATTTTTCTAAGAATGTGACAGAAATGTGTGCCAGTTTAAAGTGTTTCATTATTTTTCCATTAGATATGGGTTTTTTTCCCTGCCCCCAAGAAGAAAAAAACTGACTTTTATATATTTATCTATAAAAGGAAGTGTGGGGAGGAATAAGTTATCAGATCTCAGATCCTAACATTCTAGAGATCAACCTTTGAAGCCTTGTACTTAAGAATTTATTCCCTTCATCAGTTGCTATGTTGCTTATTTTGAAATTTTTACCATATTCTGTGCTTAGCATCATAATAAAACATACTGAAAGGCTTTTTTATGTTTCTTAACTAATGGTGGTGGATTTTAAATTTATGCATGTATTATCATATTACTGTGATAGTATATTTAACTACAAACAACAAAAATGAGTCATTTTATTAAACATGAAGTATCCTTAGTTTTTAAGTCATAGAAAAAAACCAAGTTGGATATTAAATATGGATATACAACATAGGTGTATTACATTTACTTTTCTACTGGTATAAGATAGGCTATAAGAAGGTGAACCCCAGTAACTTACTCTTATAAAATTAATATATAGATATGTAGGAACTAGCATAGTTGCTTTCCAGCATGCAGGTGCACAATAAGTAAGAAAAGATTAAATTTTTAGACATCACTCAGGAGAAATCTAAAAAATTTAAGACTAAAATAGTGTGAATTAAAATAAAAATTAATGTCCACACTTAAATTTTAACTTAATAGTTGAAAGATTTTAGTCAAGAGTATTTTTTCTTATTTCAAATGCCTTTATTTAATGTGTCCTTCCTAAAACAAATTAGACTCAGAATTTTATTGAGTGATATGACTTTATAGTAATAGGTTTTTTATATACCTTTTAAAACCTAAATGAAAATATAGTGATTTTCTAAAGTTAAATGATTTTGAAAAGCATGACAATCATCTTAAAGGAACAGTTATTAAATAAATAATTTTTCTTTCTAAATCAAAATTTTCATAGTTAAAACCATTTTTGAGAACCTCACTCCTTTATGTTTTTTTCTATTTCCTTCTAGGTAACTATATTTCAGTTGATTGTTTAACCTTTCAACGTCTTGAATACTGAATGTTTAATATTTAAAAAAGAGAACCTGCACAAAACTTTTGCAATAAATAGAAATTTTAAAGTAGTTATTAACCATTTAGTGAAATAGAGTAGTATTTAATAGCCTAGAGATTTTAGCCTAATGTTTGCATAGAAGTATTTTTTTTCTTTTTCTTTTCTTTTTCTTTTTTTTTTTTTGAGACGGAGTCTCCCTCTATCGCCTAGTCTGGAGTACAGTGGTGCAATCTCAGCTCATTGTAACCTCCACCTCCAAGTGATCCTCCTACCTCAGCCTCCTGAGTACCTGGGACTACAGGCACCTCCACCACCACACCCAGCTAATTTTTGTATTTTTAGTAGAGAAGGGGTTTCCCCATGTTGGCCAGGCTGGTCTTGAACTCCTGACCTCAGATGTTACCAGTCAGAAGAAACCTAGGCTTTCCAACTTGCTGGGATTACAGGCATGAGCCACCGCACCTGGCCGAACTTTTTTTTTTGAATAGATTACTTTTATGTTCAGAACTGGACTTTGGAATTATGGATAGTACTAGGTTTTTCTGCAAGCCTCCCTTAAGGAAGTGCTTTATTTATAAATTCACTGATTTTTATTCAAAGCAAAAATGTATTGCTGTCTATTAAAAATGAAATACATATCTTCACATTTATGTTTTAAACTGGTCTGCCTTTTTTCTGTCTGTCTTAGGCCAATGGAAGCATTGTTGTGAAGAACTTATGAAAATTGAGATTATGTCACCACGGAAACCACCTTTGTTCTTGACAAAAGAGGCAACCTCAGTCTACCATGATATGAGTAAGTGGTGTTTGTCTTTTCTGTGCTACAGGATAACAAAAACAACATTGTCCATACACACACAGCTTATTCTATTGACATTAAAATGCTAAAATTTTCAGGGCACAATCAAAATGAATGAAAAAAGACTATGATTACAGACTAAGGAACTCATGTTTAATAGATGAATTAATACAGAATAATGAATACACATATTTTTCATAGTCTGAATGCTCAAGATCAGACAAAAAATTTAAGGCTTAAAATGAGTAAAGGCGCACTGAAAATAAACATTAGCTGAGTAGCTGATGAAAATTCTGAAAATAAACACTTGCAGATTCTAAAATGTCATCATGTTCAGTAATTTTTTTCTGTATTTTATTAAATTTGTTGTAAAGTAGTGTTGATAGATGCATATTAATGAATGGAAGCTTTCATCTCTAGCCAGAAAAAAAAATTGGTTAAGTTTAATACTTTGGAAAATTTTAAATTTCTAGACTCACTTTTATTCAATTTCCCACACCTTGAAGGGTGTTTATTTTTTGCCGTTGCCTCAGTAAATAATGTTGTGAACAAGAGCAAGTCAGTCTAAATTCTGTTTGCCACTAATGTACCTGTACTTACATTCACTTTAAAATGTTAGGTTAAAAATGGTACATTTGGGTTCACACATTTTAAAATACCAGTAATTCATTTAATAGACATTTATCTCTGTTATTTTATTTTTCCCAAGGAAAATTTCACCTACCACTCTTATTGCCAAAGTGGTATGAGGGCATTACTCTGTTCTCCTGGGTTTTTGGTTTTAAGCATTTTCCCTTTTAACAGAGACTTTGCTGGTCTACAGGAAAGAATACTCATCCAAATACAGTCATCCCAATATATATCTAGCTTTTGTAAAAAGGAAATCTCTTACCTAGCAGTTAGAATAAGGTTTTAAATCCAAGAAATGTTATCCCATATATACTTAATGTATAGAATTTTTTAGAAAACGCATATAACTCCCCTTTGAAAGCTGGATTTTGCTGATTTATATAGGAATATATTTATACATGTGTATGTATTATGTACATATGTATATTATATATGTTTTTTATATATACTATGTATTATGTGTGTTTACATATATAATGTATGATTAGTGCAGTGCATGATCTTTGTAGTTCTGGTGGTGTGGTTATTTTTGCAAGTGAATGTTTTCCTTATCACAGTCTTTGATGACCATTATATATAGCATACTAGTTAGAAAAGAAGTTATTCAGATAAAGTGCGTACTGGTTTTGAATTTTTTCATGTATTTTTTTCTAAAAATTATAGGCATTGATTCACCTATGAAACTTGAAAGTTTAACGGATATAATACAAAAAAAAATTGAAGAGACAAATGGGCAGTTCCTTATTGGTCAGCATGAAGAATCCTTACCACCTCCTTGGGCCACACTCTTTGATGGTAACCATCAAATGGTCATCCAGAAAAAGGTACTGTCTCCTGCAAGTGAGCCATTACATGATGAAAAAGGGAAAAAGAGACGAGCTCCGCTTCCTCCTCCTGATAAACTTCCATTCAGCTTAAAATCACAGAGTAACACAGATCAATTGGTTAAGGACAACTGGGGAAAAACAAGTGTATCTCAGACATCGTCTTTGGATACCAAACTATCAACCCTAATGCATCACTTACAGAAACCAATGGCTGCTCCTCGAAAACTTCTCCCTGCCAGGAAAAATAGATTAAGTGATGGTGAGCACACAGACACTAAAACCAATTTTGAAGCCAAGCCAGTGCCAGCTCCAAGGCAGAAATCCATCAAAGACATTCTGGACCCTAGATCATGGCTGCAGGCACAAGTTTAGAAAACTCTTAATGATAAAACATTTAACAAAATCTATAACTGTGAAGCTTAATTCAGAGGCATTACAGAGTAATGTGTAATTATATAGGTAAATATGATAGTGATTTATACCAATAATTAATAAGCTATTAGGTATAGAAAAACATTTTATAATGAAGAAATGGATTTCTCTTTTACTCCTGATTTTCAGAATGTGAGTGATTTTTCCAGCAGTGTGCAAGAGGCAGTTTCTAGACAATATCCTAATTGTTGGAAGGGTTAATTTATTCCTAAATTAGTACCAGGCAGTGAATAAGCCCTAGGCGGAATAAAGCATTAAAATTTCTTTTGGGGAGAGACTGTCTAGTAATTTAAAATGTGTTAAATATGAGCCATATTCTCATTGTGAGAATTTTAATACTAATGGAATGTTTCAAAGGTTTTATTCAAACCACAAATTATAGAATCCACCCAAGAAAATTTTCTTCTTAGCATTCTGGAATTCTCATCTAATGGTTCACTGGCTCTCATCTATTGTTTAACTCACTAGTTTATAGGCCTGACCTTTTAAATTCCTGGGATAAATTTTGGAATATTAAATTCTTCATCTTAAAGGGAATTTGTAATGTGCTATTCAAACTTGTTTCCTTGATGAGCCCTGAAATACTGTTGACATTAACTTTCATAAATGAAGCATAACACTTATTAGAGAAATGGTAGATGAAATACTCTTTACATTCAATTTTCTGTGTGTGGTGCTGATTTCCATTGTGACTTTGGAATTTAGGGAAGTGAGTAGCTGATCAACACCTTAAAATTCATTTAATACATATTTAAAAAGAAGATGGGAGATTCAAAAATATCAGAAAAGTTGGCCATGGTAAAAAATTTTCAGAATTCTTTTTTAAAATTTTAATTAGATTTCCTTTTCCTAGTAAGAGTTAATGTCTGCTAGCGGTATTTTTCATTAAAAGTCATATTCTTACAACAATGACATTGGAACCATTTCCATAGGAGGTAATTTCCATAGCAACTAATCATAGTGACCCAAACAGGATTATAAAGTCAAGTGAGGAATAAATAGCAGAAAAATACCTTAAAGGAACAAAAAAATCCATTTTTTATAATAATGCTTTTTGTAAACAAGAGAACAGTTTTAAAAATCTAATCAGAATTTCCAAATAAAACAGTTTCTATCAGGTGTCAGCAACAGCACTAAAAATCTCAAATCACACTGAACCCTAAATGTCATTGCAAGAAATAAAAAATTAAGAATTAAATTGCTGCCCCGTGTATAATCTCGAGATCTTTTTAAAGCTAGGAAGAACTCTATTTGGATCAGAACTACATGATTACAAAGTAAAATGAACACTTGACCAAAAAACCACATTAATTTAAACGGAGCCTTTCATTATTTTCAGATAGCAGGGTCTTTTTCATTTATAGAGAATGATGTAACTGCCAGGACACTTTTGTGTTTGCCCAGGACTCCTGGTGAGTATTGAATCGTGAAGGGAGTGATGATAACAAAAGGTTTCTTGTGACTGGTAACACCAGGACAGACACAGGTTTGGGTGAGAAGAAAATACTATATGCCTGCTTGATGGCATGTAGAGATCATCACGTGTGTGGAAACCTTAAAAAGTGGATATATTTTTCTGACTAGAAGGCTCTCGTAAGTTTCTGTTATGATTGCCATTTCAATAAATGACATTAAAAATCTAAAGGATAATGTTTGAATTTTTGGTTATTTTTTAAAACCTCATTGCTGTTTTTGACAGCATTTGTGATTGTCATTGCCACTAAATTATTGAGCTAGAAGATGCTGCAGGCAAAATTGTTTCTGAAGCTGGCATCTAAGCATTCTTTTTTTTTTTCCTAGTTGATGCCTGCCTTTATTACAAATCAGTATTAAAACTTCCAGATTATATTCTTGTCATTGTTCCTCATGCAAATAATAGCAGGAAGGATTTAAGTTGTATAAGAAAAAGAAAATATTCATATAGAAATTACCTGGCAGTTACGCCCTCAGAGCAGAACTTTGAAACAGGTCTGAAGCCCTTTTTACCTAGAACCATTTAAAAGCCTGAGCAAGGACCACCACCTCCTCCCCACCAAATTATTCAGTCTCTTTCTGGGGAGGCCTAGCTTACTATATGTTACAAGTCTGAAATGGGCCTGGTGTGGTCAGCTCCTGAAATGCTAATTTACCTCTTCCCAAAAGAGTGTAGTTATAATACGAAGTTGGTTATTTTCTCTTTCCTTTCTTTTTGTCTTTGTTTCTTTCTCTGGCACCCTCTCCTCTCTCTCTGTCTCATCCCCCACTCCCACTTTCCCTCTGTCTCTCCTCCTTCCCTTCCTTTACAGTTATAAAAAAAAAAAAATCTAAAAATAGTAAAGCACTGGGTTAAAGAGTGTTTCAAAAGAAGTGTTTGTTTTCTCATTTCTTAAACCAGAAGTTTATGACAAAGAAATATGCCATGTAATATGAAAGCTGCTTCAGCTTTTTATGAGCTTTCACATTCCTTGTTTGTCCTTTTAATTTGTTTCTTGATATATGAAGACTATAAACTTGAAGCAAAGAGTTAGCTGTCAGCTCTTGATAATATAATTGGGGAAATAGAATAGATATTTTATGATATGATAATTCTGATGATCTAAAGATAATGTCTTAGACAATTACATTTACATTTCAAGCTCTGGGATATAAATTACGTATTCAGCATTAAGATAGTATTATTTTTAATTGCTACTAAGTGGTAACTTTTGTATTTTAGTATCTTGCAAGGGCAAAAAAGACATTTTTAAAATTCTAAATGCACACCTCCTAAGGTAAATAGTCTTTCAAAAATATCAGGCATGCCAACTCTTGCTGAGTTTTGTTAAATCCTCCTTAGCTGTCTGCAGTGCCCCCTGACTTCTTTTAAATGGTTGTGAATATATGTGGAAAACTAAATCCATTTATTATAAATGCCTTATCTTTACCCTTTGGGATCCTACTAAATGCATTTTACCTGGTACTATTTATTAAAAATGGAAGCTGTCTTGAATTAGAGACACCTCACGTAAGGTAGGTTAAGCAGTCAAGTATTTCTTTAGGCTTATGTTGTTCAGCACCTCAGCCACCTACTGAGAAGTTAATTAATTCAGTCCAAAATGAAATTATAGGGCAGTTTGGTGCAATTTATGTTAAATGCCATTTGAATGTAATCACCTGTGTTACCACGACTGAGGTACAACTGTACTACATGGACAGAATGCTGCATTGCACCATGAGCAAGAACTGCTCTGCAAGAAGAATATTTGTCCCTGTGGTCTGAATTTATCAAAACTCATTTTCTTGTTAAAGAGTGAATTATCAAATAGTAATTAAACTTTAACTGATGACCATTTATATTCTAGTAGCTGTCTTCACTGTTAGTCTTAAATTATAATGTAGACAAAGTTGACATTTTCCCCTTACATTTCAAAGGCATTACTATTTTTAAATGTTTACATATGTTTACATGTTTGTGTGTAACTGCTTCATTGCTATTAATAGTTAAATGAAATCTGCTGGCCGGGCGCGGTGGCTCAAGCCTGTAATCACAGCACTTTGGGAGGCCGAGACAGGCGGATCACGAGGTCAGGAGATCGACACCATCCTGGCTAACACGGTGAAACCCCGTCTCTACTTAAAAAAAAAAAAAAAAATACAAAAAACTAGCCGGGCGAGGTGGTGGGCGCCTGTAGTCCCAGCTACTCGGGAGGCTGAGGCAGGAGAATGGCGTAAACCCAGGAGGCGGAGCTTGCAGTGAGCTGAGATCCGGCCACTGTCCTCCAGCCTGGGCGACACAGCGAGACTCCGTCTCAAAAAAAAAAAAAAAAAAAAGAAATCTGCTTATTCTGGATCATAGATGTTCTTAGTTAACTCTGGGAAAGATGTTACCTTTGGGTTTTTAAAAGACAAGTCTTCGTTCGAAAATATATTACGGTGTGTTATTTTCCGACGTGCTTGTGTAATTGGCTTTGTTTATAATTTTTATTTTTTAATTAAATATGGTTCCAACTTCTGGATTAAAAAGTATTATATCATGAACATACATTTTTTAAAGTACCAAAGGCATTTGGTAAGCAAGCCCAAGTCATGTAATTGAAACTTCTATACATTAAAAGAACTGATTTCCGAAGACATTTTCTAACTTTTTATCTTTAAGTGCTCCTCTAGACTAGACTGATGTAAGTAGACAGTGTGGTGGAATCAGTTTAATCAGAAAAAGACATACCAAGTAGCTGATGCTAATTATTATAAGACTAACATTTCTATAGCCATGTTGTATAATTAACATTATTAAAATGTTTACATATAATCCTTCTTAAAGTATACTCTTTAAAAATCCATTGACATAACCTTACTTTTAGTTTAGTGATGCATAATTTCCCCAGAGCTTAAGCCACTGCAATAAATTAGGTACCTAGGATATTCAGTCGCTGCTAGCCACAAGGAGTCTCCTTATTTTAATGTACCTCCCTCAGTACTTTATTCCCGCAGAGCACCTCAGAGACGGGGGAGAGAAATGAGCAATCGTGGCTCAGTTGTATTATTTCAGCATTTTATGTCTAAATCTGTAGTGTGGTCAGAAATATTGAACATTTAAAAAAAAAAAACTTTAGGGAGAGAGGCCTACTAATCAATGTGCTTAGAGAAACAAACTATATTCAATTAACAACAAAAAAAAGTTACAGAAATTTTAACAAACATTTTTCTTTATCTGAGTATAGGAGAAAATACTAATCCCGACACATTTGAAAATTAGGAAAGATCATTCCAGATCTTATGGAAAAGTGTGTTTTAAATTGCAGCAGTTTGCTTTTGAGACATGGTAATCTCATAATGTAACTACTAAAGAAGAGGTAGATTGAAAAGATCTTGTATATACATAATTATGTCAGATGTTTCAAGGTATCAAAATAGTTTTGTTGAAAATGAATACTTTTTGGTGTCTTGTTTAAAATATTTTTATATTTTGTTTATCTACTCAAAATTATTTCTATGAATGGATGCATTTTTGTTGAACTTAGCCCTCTTAATAAATATCTTTAACTGAATTAGTTGTAACAATTTTATAATTTTATATTAATAGGGAGAAGAGTAGTAAGAGGAATTATTCACTTATCTCAAATATTAAAATGTGTGTTTTATGTATACAAAATATAAAAGTATAGATATGAGATACATACATACATACATACATACATACTCATACACATACTGTGTTAGATTCTTCAGGTATTTTCAGTTAGTTTTAAAAAATTCTTTTAAAATGTGTTTCCAGTGAAGCAGAATAAAAAGTTCAAATCACCTTCCACAGTTTACAGAAACCATTACAACCCAGCTCCAACCTGCCATGCCCTACTGGGTACTTCATGCTCAGTTCCTGTGCTTGTAGGACTAGCTGTTGTCACTCTTAGCTCCTAGAAACTGTGCTGTGGCCCTTGCAGGTAGCCCCTTCAGCCTTCAAAGTCAGCAACAGTGCATCAAGCCTCCCTCATGCTTCAAATCTCTGACTATTTCAGCTGCTCCCAATTGAAAGTGCTTGCTTTTAAAGGGCTCATATGATTAGATGAGGAATGCCCACCATGATAATTTCCCTTTTGAGTAATTCCAAGTCAACTGATTCGGAAATCCCTTTTGCATGCAATGTAGTCATGAGTGTGATATCTCATCGTCTTCATGGGTAAAGAGCCATTGATTAGAGCCACTGGAGTGCTATTTTAGAAGTCTACCCACCACACCCTATTAGATTTTTCAAGGGCAGGAAGCATGTTTTATTGACATTTTAACCCTGTCATAGTATTCTGTAATGAGAGTGAGTACAGATTATTGGGTAATATGTGTAAGATACTATGCTGTGTTAAATATTTTGTATAAATTAATCATTACCATATTCTCTCAATAGCCCCACTTAACACACATACAAGAGTGGAAGACTTGCTCTGGGTCATATACTGCATGGTAGTTGACTGTGGACTCTGGAGTTAGACTTGGGTTGAATTCTAGCTCTGTCATGACTTAGCTATATGATTTGGGGCTTTTCTTAACCTCATTTGGGTTTTTTATTTTAATGTTTAAGATTTTTAAAAAACCTTATAAGATAGTTGTGTTTATTAAATAAGATAACACATAGTCTAGGACCTAAAGATACTTAAGTTCCTGCCTTGTTTCTACAGGTTGACATATAGTATGTAACACGTGTATGAAGAGGGAAGAGGATACAGCTGATAGAGACCCAACACACACATAGTAACTTAGTCATTTATAACCCCTCTCCTATTTTCATTTCTTGCTTGATGTGAACATGTTAGGCTCACAGTGCATAAAAATTTAGTAAATACCTAAAAGTGTGTCCACATACTTATTGTTCATTGTCTCTTGAGCTCTATATTTGGCATTATTGGGGCTTATGAATTAAAAGACAGCCTATTCTTAAGCTCACGTGAATTCCAGTGAGTTGAACCAATCATTAGAGCTTATGGAGATGAAGCATGGTTTGACCTGCCTCCCATATAGCTAACATAAATCTATCTGGATACAAGCAATCTCTACCTACCACTGGGAAACTTAGGTTATAAAGATTAAAAAATACATAAAACACTATGGGCAGTATGAAAGAGTAATCAGTATTACACAATTTAGCATCTAATTTTAAGTGCTCTGAAAGAGCTGTGAGGGATTGAGTTAAGGCTGGGCACGGTGGCTCATGCCTATAATCCCAGTATTTTGGGATGCCAAGGCAGGCAGGGAGTTCAAGAGCAGCTTGGCCAATAGAGTGAAACCTTGTCTCTACAAAAAATTTAAAAAAAAATAGCCACGTGTGGTGACACATGCCTGCAATCCTAGCTACTTGGGAAGCTGAGGTGGGAGGATAACTTGTAACTTGAGCCTGAGAGTTCCAGCTGCCATGAACTCTGATCAAGTCACTGTACTCCAGCCTGGGCAACAGAGTGAGACCCTGCCTCAAAAAAATAACGAGTTAAGAAGTGCAAACGTATATACTATGAATATCTTGCAAAGATGTAAGGATTAATAATAATAGGGTTTTCAAATCTAGAAGGAATAAGTAAAATAGAAGATAATTCATCTAATGGGTTCCTGGAGGAGTTTCAATTTTGCAGCTTTCAAAGGGAGGTTAGTAGAAGTGGAAAGGAATGAGTGGATAGGGCAGTTGGCTGGGCAGAAATGGAATGAGCATACTGTAAAGTAAATTGTAGGTAAAACAAGTAGGCATGATTGAAGCAAATGTGGCAGTAGGGGAGAGATGGGATATGTTGTACCACACAAAGGACCTTGAATGGCAGTTCAGGAAAATAAGACGGGTTAAGCTAGAATAGTTGGCATCAGAACTAGAGCTGACAGAGTTAGAATGGGCACCCAGCTTCTGGCTACCATTAACTAGCCACGTTATCTTGCACAATGTATTTACTCACCTGTTCAACTTCCTTATTAACATTAAACAGGTGAGTAAATACTGTGTTCAATACAACATGGCTAGTTAACAACTGGGATGGCTGCTGGTGTTTGTCTCAAACTGATTTAGACAGCCCTAAGTCCCTGAGTTGATGCTGTTGGAGGTGGCAACCAGTAGGGTGATGCCAAGTGAGGGAGTCTCTGGGTCTCTCCTAATTTGGCCAAAGCAGCTCTAAGTTTGTCTGTTTTATGTTTTAACCCCATGAGGTAATATTTTAACAGTCCCCAATTACTCCAGATTAGTAATTGGAGCCACAAAACAATTAAGTAACTTGCTCACAGTCTCCCAGTAAGTAGAGAAGACAGGATTTGAACCTAATCGGTTATTCAAGACAGTGCACTCATCCTCCTCAGTATACCAACAGCCTCTAATAAACGTGAAATAGCAAAAAAGCATTGAGACCAAGGTTTGCCAGACTAGCCTCCAAACTCTTTTTTTCCCCAGGAATGTGGTCACTTGATGTATTCCTTTGCATTAAAGCCCCAGATGAAAATCCATTTCCTTTACAATTAGATCCAGCCTATATTATTCTGTGCATAATGCTTGGCCCTGGGTTAAGGGAACATTTGGGTATATGTAAACCTAGATAGACTCCACTATCAGGCTGCAGAAAGCACTAAAAGAAATATGAAGGAGAAGAAAAGATAAATTCTATCTAGAGACATCTGGGACTACTAGAAGAAGTGGTATATGAGCCAGACCTTGAAGTATGAGTTGGTTTTCATTAATTACATTTCTTTAGGTAGAAGGCAACAGAAACTCACTTAAACTGAAAATGAAGAAAAAAAAAGGTGGGTGAATTAATTAATTAATTAATTAATTAATTTATTTATTTATTTTAAGGGGGGAAAAAAAATCTCTGTTGCCCAGGCTGGAGTACAGTGGCATGATCTTGGCTCACTGCAACCTTCCCCTCCCAGGTTCAAACCATTCTCCTCCCTCAGCCTCCCGAGTAGCTGGGACTACAGGTGTGTGCCTCCATGCCCAGCTAATTTTTGTATTTTTAGTAGAGATGGGGTTTCACCATGTTGGCCAGGCTGGTCTTGAACTCCTGACCTCAGGTGATCTGCCTGCCTCAGTCTTCCAAAGTGCTGGGATTACAGATGTTAGCCACTGCACCTGGTGGGCGAATTTATTGATAGGCTATTGGAATCACTCAGAGGACTGAAGAATGCCTAGGAAAGATTGGACAGGAAAACTCAGGGGTTCTCAGCAACATCAAGATTGAAATAAAGTGCGTTCCTCTCCTCGCTTGTTAGAATGGCCTTTTGGAGCCATGAGTTGGAAATTCAAAATGAATCACAGAACATAATTGCCTAGAACTATGATTTCAACCAGGGGTGATTTTTTTTTTTTTTTTTTTTTTTGCCCACCACAAAACATTTGACTATGTCTGAAGACATTTTTTGTTGTCGCAACTAGGGTCAGAAGGTGCTGCTTGTATTTGGTGGGAAGAGACCAGGGATGCTGCTAAACATCCTATAATACACAGGACAAGATCCCCACAACAAATAATTATCCAGCCCAAAGCATTGGTAGTGCCAAAGTTGATAAACCCTGGCTTGGAATACCAAATAATTACCATCTAAAATAAGAACAAGTGTAGTTAAAAAAAAAAAATGTAGAAAATAAAACAGGAATGAAAAGAAAGGAAAGCTCTTAGGAGGCATTTGGGAAGGATTTTTGGAGGAAGTAACGGTTGAATTGGGCCTTGAAAGACGTAGGATTGATTGGGCTCCGCAGATAACGGGGAAAAAGCATTGGGAGCAGCGGGAACAGAATGAGCAAAGGAGTAGGAGCATGATGGTAATTTAGAATACGTTCACAAACTCTCTGACACTCTTCCCTTCAAAGGTGGAGCTTAGTTCCCCTCCTATTGATTGTGGGCTGGACTTAGTAATTCATTTCTAACTCAGAGAATATAATGGAAGTGATACTGTGTGACACATGAGGCTAGGTAATAAAAAGATAGCACACCCTTACTGTTCCCCTCTCGGGATCACTCACTTAGGGGGAAGCCAGTAGCTATACTCAGACAGTCCTGCGAGAGACCCATGTGGAAAGAAACTGAGGCCTGTCACCAATAACCAGCCCCAACTTGCTAGTGAGACACCTTGGCAGCAGACCCTCAAGTCTAGGCATGACTGCCACCTTCTGAGAAATTTCAAGCCAGAAATGCATGGCTAAGCAGCTCCTCAATTCTTGACCTATTGTAACTGACAATAGGATAATGAATGCATATTGTTTCAACCACTAAGTCTTGGGGTTGTTTCCACAGTAATTGATTGCTAAAAAAGCATGAAAATGTAGCATCTACCTAAAAACCCGAAACTGTTTCATTTGTATATGGTTAGGGATTACTGAGAAATAAGATTAATAAGGCAGATGTGGTCAGATCATGGATGGCCTTGAATGTCAGTCTAAAGTTTGCTTTTTTTTCTGGTATGCTGAAGAAATTTGCCATATGGGCTTTAGTGGATTCAGATCACATCTCTGACAGATTCTCTTTGAGTAGTTGGGGCAGGGATAGCTACAGATAGTATTGGGGAGCATCCTCATAAATTGTCTCTAGAAGAAGAAAAGCAGCCTGTAAATGCCACCACTACACATTAAGTTCACTGAGGGCACAGGCCACTTTTTTAAAAAGGCATGCTTTGTCAATATAAGTATGCTGAGAGAATCATGCCTCACCTGACTTGATTTAAAAATTTCTAAAAAAGAAAAAACGGTGGTTCACATATATCCAGGTCACTAATATGACACTATTGACTTGATTTTTCTTGCCTGGCAGCTCTTTTGCAAGGAGAGGGTGATACATTAAATTGCATCAACCTGTGACATCTTAAGGTGACTGAATGTATCAAATTCTCTTTTCGGTACGCAAGAGGAAAGGAGAGGCCTGAGGGCTCTGAAGGGTGACACAGAGGGGTGAACAGATTGAAGGGAGAAAACTTTAGGGACCTCAGGCAAACCTCACATGTGTCCAAGGACTTTGAATAGAGTTCCTGATTTCTGCTTCCCTCTGAGGATTATTCAACTGAACTTTTTCCCTATTTTTTTTCTTTTTTTTTTTTGTAATTTGTGATGCCAAAAGTGTTCCTTAAATAGTCAGTTATGAGAACAAAGCTGCCGTCATCCCTGAATCAGTCACTCAAAGGTTATCTGGGAAATCAGAATAGTGTGTCTGGTATACTTCAACATCTTTGTTGTATTAGGCAGCAAAGCAGCCCAAGAAATTAAGTTTAGTAAAACTTTGAAATCATTTGGAGATAATAATTCCACTTTAGACCGATTTCAACCCAGATCAATTACTAAAATAAAATGCTTAGGGTGGAGAACCCAGAAAGCTTTGGACTAAATGTACCACAAGTCTTATCAACACCAGGTTAAATAGTCTGTTTAATGTTTTTGCCATAAACTTCCTGGGACGCAATCAATAACTTGTACTATTAATAAAATATTTTGGGGAAAAAGTACTCAGCCAACTTATTGCTAGTTCCCGTCATATACAGGACTCTGCTAGCTGCCTGGGCATCTGAGGACGGAGGATGAAATTAGTTGGATTTATTCATAGGGTTTAGTTCCAGTGTCAGGAAAAAAAAAAAAAGTTTTTCTGACCAGTAACCAGTAGTAAAATAACCATTGTACAATGTTGTACTTTTGTTGTAGCAGCAGAACTGTATTTCCAAACAATACTTTATGTAGACTTTTAATACATAAGACAGAGGCAAGTGGAACTACTTGAAAGCGGGAAGGGGGTGAGGAGCAGTTGGCCTCCCACCATGCCTCTCCCCCACCCCCACCCCCACCCCCACCCCAGCACTCTAAGAAGCTTCTCTATAGGACACACATCTTCTGTCAAGGGGCAGAAAGCTACTTTCCCTATTGCTTTAATCTCCTTTTCAGCTACTGCGTTTTGTCTTCCTCCATGGTTGAAAAGTCTCCATATTTGTCATCTTCAAAACAAGATAAGGTTCCCTCATCAATCTTATTTTTAGTAAATCAGCAGTTGAACTCACCTTTCTTTAGCAAAACCTAACTACATATACAGAAAGGAAACTTTTTTGGAACTTCTCACTCTCTGAATGCATTAAGTAGAAACATTAGCCGAATTATAAAAAGTGCCCCTAATATAAAACAAAAAAAGATGAAATGAAAGCATATACTAAGAATACGCAAGACTGAGAGCTCCAGGGCAGAGGAGCCAGGCATGGAGCAAACAAAAGCAAAGGTATGATAGCCCAACTCCCTCCTGTGGCAGCCACACCTTACAGTCTCCAGCCATTGCAACACTGAAAGCACATTGTCCTGGGTTCAAATCCTAGCCTTGCTACTTTCACCGACTGGCCTTTGGCAGTTCAACTTAACTCTTTTAAGGCCCAGACCCTGTAAAGTGCTAATCATAGGACCACTGCAAGAATTCAATAAGAGTTTATATATAAAGGCGTAAAATTCCAGGAAAACAGCAAATAATCAATACATGTTAGCTACTGTGGCTATTACTATTATCCCAACCCCAGAGGTTGTTCTAGGCACAGGAAACACCTGATGTACTGTTTTGGAGACTCCCCACATTGGGGTGGCTGCAAGATGAGGAGTCAGCAGTCACATGTAACTGCCATGAATTCAGATGTTAGATTAACCGGGTCTCTTCCTAAAGGAACCAAACCAAGAACTTTTTCCTTTGATGTCTCAACACAATTTGAAACTGAGTCAATGTCTTTGCCAAAAGCAATCTTTTTTTTTTTTTTTTTTTTTTTTGAGATGGAGTCTTGCTCTGTTGCCAGGCTGGAGTGCAGTGGCGTGATCTCGGCTCACTGCAACCTCCGACTCCCGGGTTCAAACAATTATCCTGCCTCAGCCTCTGGAGTAGCTGGGATTACAGGCACCCACCACCACACCCAGCTAATTTTTGTATTTTTAGTAGAGATGGGGTTTCACTGTCTTGGCCAGGCTGGTCTCGAACTCCTGACCTCATGATCTGCCCACCTCGGCCTCCCAAAGTGTTGGGATTACAGGCGTGAGCCACCGTGCCTGGCCTGCCAAAAGCAATCTTTGAATCAAAGCTGGAAGAACTGATGCAATCAATATTCATTAGTTTGGGACTGACTTGGTGCCTGAGTACCAGTCAACTTGGAGGGTCTGCCATCAAAATTATGAGGTTTTTTCTTTCCTTTTTTAACTGTGGAGGTCCTATTTTTGATAGATTATAGAAATAAGGAGTGACAAGTCAAGCTGTCATGAGAGGAGAGTCATCTGAAGTTGGTACTGAAAACAAATTTGGCTGGCAAATTAGAAAAGGGAAGCAGAACAATGGGAAAAATGTTAGCAAGATTTCCTGGGAGTTGGGGATGGTGATGATGGCAGGGGCCCTGGAGTGACCGCTTACCAGTTAGTGGTTTACCTGTTAACTTTGGCAGATGTTTTACTAGTGAATGGTAAGATTTCTGATTGAGCTTTAGGCAAGACTGTCTAGTGAAAACTATACTTCTCTTTACTCTTCAGTAACTAACAAGGCCTGTTCTTTACTCAGTTCTTATTTGAGATCTTTGTTAAGAAATTATAAAATATAAATAGAATATTAGCCTCTTGGGTTATTTGGTTGTTGAGAAATTGTTCTCTAGAGAAAATATAATTTCATAACTGTGGTACTTAGTTAGACTAGGAAGGCTCCTCAGAGATAACCTACTTCAACCTCCTTCTGTAGGCAGAAGCCATGCTCCCAACCCATCATATTGATGAAGATCCAGCCTCTATTTGACATTATTCTTTAAGGTTGTTTGCTTTTAGAATTTTCAGCCCATTTCTTGTAAGTTCCAGTTCTAAGAAAGACTTTTTTACATATTAAGACAACTCATTTTTCCTGAAACTTGCAATCTTTTCCACTGACTGCCTTTTGTGATTCTGATTGGTGGTGACTTTCTGGTTTTCTCTTCACCTTTGTGGGGGACTAAAGGTGATTTTTTTTTCCGTAATAATAGTAATCAACTACATAATCTCCAGAAACTGATAACTGCCAGCAACTTCCAAATTCCTCTTCACATAGCTTCTCAAATACTTCATTAGAACCAGTGTGAAAAATTTAAAATACAATGTGACATTTCTCTAGTAGAATATAAGCTTCATGAGGGAAAAGACACTTGTCTTCTTCCTATATTCTTAGCACCCAGTACAGCACCTGACACAATAATGACCTTGGAAGAATATTTAAGAATCACTGAGTAAACATTTTGTAGAGCTGTCCATGTTTATTTTCCATTCAGTGTTTACCAGGTGTCTGCTATTTGGACAGGCACTTCCAATTGTTCATTAGTACATGACTTTGGTAAATATATCCCCTGTGAAGAGAAATATTATAACTGCTATGGCATTCAACACTGGTATTTCAGTTACTTAAATAATCCACCCACTGATGGAGTGAACTTTGAATTAAATGCTTTGAAGAATAAAGTGAATCTTGATGAAAATCAAAGGCTGAAGAAATCTTGTTTGACAGAAGGCATGAACAAAAACGCTAAAATTAATACTGTTTGTGGAGAAACACTCATTCCACCGCAGACTAAATGGAGTTCAAGAGTATCAAAATGCCTATGTGATCAAAAGGCAGAAACAGCTTCTTTTTACTAGGTCTGTTAATATTCCAGGACTCATAATATTCTGCCTACATGAGCACCTGTGTTTGTGGTAACTCAAAGTATTTGAACACCTTATCTCATCCAACCTCAAATTTCCTGTGAGGTAGTTAAGTGCCGAGAGCTCTTGGTACTGTTTTCAAGATGAAGCAGATGAATTAGAGAGGCCGTTCACATACCGAATTTCACAGAAGCCTATGGAGGAAATGACGGGGAGACTTGCCAGTTAACGCCCAGTTGCAGAAATCAGTGTCAGAGCTTGAAAGGACCTTATAAACCCCTGATCCAATGTGGACTCTCCTAGTAAGACTCTTGTTTGCAGTGACTTGGTTCATTTCACAAACCACACAAATTTTAAGTAATTTTTAATCATAAAAGTAACAGAGAACATAGTAATACATATATACATACAAACATGATACAGAAAGGTATCAAAAAACAAAAACATATATTACTTCCTCCCTTAATTTCCAGAGCTGCTTTCCAAAGATTCCTGTTACCCAGAGGTAACCACTGTTAACAATTTTTAATGTATATTTCCAAACATTTTTTATGCATTTAAAAGTATGTGCATGTGGGTGATGGGTGCACCAAAATCTCAGAAATCACCACTAAAGAACTTACTCATGTAACCAGATACCACCTGTTCCCCTAAAAACCTATTGAAATAAATAATAACATAATAAAAGACTTAATAAAAAAATAAAAATGTGTGCATGTGTATATACACGAAATGACAGCTGATCTTCAAATAACATCATTCCGTTCAATGTCATTTCATTATACTGTTGATTGGAAAAAAATTGATTTCTGCCTGGGGCCCCTGTTTGTGTGGAGTTCTCATGTTCTCCCCATGTCTGTGTGGGTTTTCTCTGGGTACTCTGGTTTCCTCCCACATCCCAAAGATGTGCATGTTAGGTGAATTGGTGTATCTACATTGTCCCAGCCTGTGTGGGTGTATGTGTGAGGTGCCCCCTGCTAGGGCATGGCGTCCTGGCCAGAGCGGCTTCCACTTTGCGCCCTGAGCTGCTGGGGTGGACTCTGGCCACCCTCAACCCTCAACTGGAATAATTGGATAATAATTATCTTGTTTTTATTAATCTTTCTTAAATGTATATATAGTTCACATTTATTTCAGTGTTTAATGTTAGAAGTGTTTTAGTCTTTAGAAGTCTGGTGATGTTTCTGTGACCAGAAATATGCCATAGGAACTTAACTCTTGTTTATATCAATTAGCCTGCAGTAAATTTGGTTCCTTTGTGTGTTTCCTTAAAGCTGAAGTTTCCAAGTACCTACTGATGACATCAAGTGAGGACTTAACTTGTGTGTTGCAGCTCCTATTAAATTGCTACACTTGGAAGCATAGTAGTCATTTCAAACTTTAACAAGATCTGCTATTCTGTTCCAATTCTGACCTTCTCACAGTTTTATTCATCTAGTAAACACCACCTTGATCCTTCTAGTTATTCAGGTCAAAACCTTTTAAGTCATCTTTGGTTCCTCTCTATCCAGAACACCATATGTCCAATTCACCAGCAAATCTTATTGAGTATATGTTCAAAATATCTCCAGAATCTAACCACTTATCACCATCTCCATTGCTTCCACCCTAACTCAAGCCACCAGCATCTGTTGCCTGAATTATTACAATAGCCTTCTAACTGGTCTCCCTACTACTACATAGCTTTCTACTGTCTATACTCAGGATAGCAGACGGAGGGATCCTCTGAAAACACAAGTCAGATCATATACCTTCCATGCGCAAAAAACATTCAAATGCTCCCCAGTTAATTCATAGTAAAAGCTGAAGTAAAAGACTGTCCATGGGCTGCTGACCCCATTACCTACATGACTTAATCTCCTGCTACTCTAGAGAAACTTCACTCTCTTTGTTCCACATATACTGGCTTTTGCACTATCCTGAACATGCCTGGCATGCTCCTGCCTCAGGGCCTTGCGCTTGGCTGTTTCCTCTGCCTGGAATGCTCTTACACCAACTATCATCACTTCATTTGAGTCTTAATTTAAATGTAACTTTCTCAATCAATCCTTCTCTAGCCCCTCTTAAAATTGCAACTCCATCCCCAAACTCACACTCTGTATTCCCTTTCCTGCTTTTGTTTTCTCCTTAAAATTAATTTTTACTCATTTGTCTTTTTAGTTATCTGTCTCTCTAAGGTAGATTATGTTTCTAAAGATGACTACATTGACTTTCTTTTTTTTTTGAGACGGAGTCTTGCTCTGTCACCCAGGCTGGAGTGCAGTGGCCGGATCTCAGCTCACTGCAAGCTCCTCCTCTCGGGTTCACGCCATTCTCCTGCCTCAGCCTCCCGAGTAGCTGGGACTACAGGCGCCCGCCACTTCGCCCGGCTAGTTTTTTGTATTTTTTAGTAGAGACGGGGTTTCACCGTATTAGCCAGGATGGTCTCGATCTCCTGACCTCATGATCCGCCCGTCTCGGCCTCCCAAAGTGCTGGGATTACAGGCTTGAGCCACCGCGCCCGGCCGACTACATTAACTTTCATCCCGCATGTTGTTTTCTCATGTGACATTGTCATTCTTCATCAAGAAATGGAGCCTATTTTACCCTCACTTGAATCTGAGTTTCTGCCTTCCATGCTTGGGATGCCTCCTCTTGGAAGTTCACAGCCGTATTAGAAGAACAAATACCCTGAAACAACCATGCTGTAAGGGGGCCCAAACTAGCCAGGTGAAGAGGAGGCCATGTACCAAAGCTTTGGACATGTGAATAAAGCCTTCTGGAACCGTCTGTGCCAACGTCACCAATCAGCTGAAGGGAGTCAAGGAAGAGATCCAGTCAATACTGGATGGAACAGAAGAACTGCCAAGCTGAGCTGTGAATTCCTGACTCATAGAATTGTGATGAAATAAAGGTTGTTGTTTGAAGACACTATGTTTTGGAATAGTTCGTTAAGCAGCAATAGATTCTTGAAATATTCCCATACTATAATGCAAGCTCCACGAGGATAAAGATTTTTATCGTTTTTGTTTTATTTTACTTTTTTGCCTGCTGCATCCCTGTTGCCTGCTGTAGTGCTCAGAACGAGGTAGGTTCTTGATAAGTATCTGTTGAATGAATGAATATATGAATGAAAGAGAACATAATGAAGAGAACATTACCAGTGGATCCATGTTTATTTCCAGTGCCATGAAAAAATAGGATATGGAACCTAAATATGGCAGTAATAAGAGAAATTAGTGGCCATGGGCATGCTGCCTTGCAGGGCCAGCTTCCCAGGCTGGCCAGGATGCAGAGAACACTTGGCAATATATCTCAGGAAAACCAGTTTCACAGACATTGTCTTCAAACTTTTTTTTTTTGAGACATTAAATCAACCTTTTAATAAGCCAAATCGTCTTTTAAGATGAAGCTTGTCTTTTTAAATGTAAAGTAACACAGACACATGGTAAAATTTTATACAGCACAGAAAGTAGTAGAAGGAGAAGAGGTTCATTTTACCTTGTTTAACAGTTCCTTTGGTAGTAGTTAGAAAATGTCTAGGCATGAGCGAGGCCTTAAGATTCATTCTATTTTGTTCCCTCTTTTTTCACTCTACGTAGTATCTTAAAGAGATTTTCCTAAAGGCATCTACAACAACAATTAGTTTTTACTTATTGAATGCTTACTATAGCTACTCTTGTTAGTCTGTGTAGTGTTGCTCTAAAGAATTACCTGAAGGCGGGCACGGTGGCTCATGCCTGTAATCCCAGCACTTTGGGAGGCTGAGGCGGGTGGATCACCTGAGGTCACAGGTTCAAGACCAACCTGGCCAACATCGAAAACCCTGTCTCAGCCGGGCGCGGTGGCTCAAGCCTATAATCCCAGCACTTTGGGAGGCCAAGATGAGCGGATCACGAGGTCAGGAGATCGAGACCATCCTGGTTAACACGGTGAAACCCCGTCTCTACTAAAAAATACAAAAAAAACTAGCCAGGCGAGGTGGCGGGCGCCTGTAGCCCCACGTACTCGGGAGGCTGAGGCAGGAGAAGGGCGTAAACCCGGGAGGCGGAGCTTGCAGTGAGCTGAGATCCGGCCACTGCACTGCAGCCTGGGCGTCAGAGCAAGACTCCGTCTAAAAAGAAAAAAAAGAAAGAAAACCCTGTCTCTACTAAAAATACAAAAATTAGCCAGGTGTTGTGGCACATGCCTATAATCCTAGCTACTCGGGAGGCTGAGGCGAAAGAATCGCTTGAATCCAGGAGGGGGAGGTTGCCGTCAGCAGAGATGGCACCACTGTATTCCAGCTTGGGCGACAGAGTGAGACTCCGTCTCAAAAAAAAAAAAAAAAAAAAAAAAAACCTGAGACTGAGTAATTTCTAAAGAAAAGAGGTTTATTTGGTTTATAATTCTGCAGACTGTACAAGAAGCATGGTGCCAGCATCTGCATCTGGTGAGGGTCTCGGGCTGCTTCCACTCATGGCAGAAGTTGAAGGGGAGACAGTGTGAGCAGAGATCACATAGCAAGAGCAGAAGCAAGGGACTGGGGGAGGTGCAAGGTGGGAAGGGCCGGGCACAGTGGCTCAAGCCTGTAATCCCAGCACTTTGGGAGGCTGAGGCGGATGGATCATAACATCAGGAGATCAAGACCATCCTGGCCAACATGGTGAAACCCTGTCTCTACTAAAAATACAAAAATTAGCTGGGTGTGGTGGCATGCGCCTGTAATCCTAGCTACTCAGGAGGCTGAGGCAGGAGAAACGCTTGAACCCAGGAGGTGGAGGTTGCAGTGAGTGGAGATCCTGCCACTGCACTCTAGCCTGGGCAACAGAGCAAGACTCCATCTCAGAAAAAAAAAAAAAAAAAAAATCTCTGGCAGGAACTAATAGAACCGGAACGCACTCACACACCCCTGGGGTGAAGGCATTAATCTATTCATGAGGGATCCACCCCCATGACCCAAACACCTCCCATTAAGCCCACCTCCAACATTGGGGATTAAATTTCAACATAAGATTTGGAGGAACAAATATCCAAAATATAGCAACCACCATACAATAGACGATTTCATCCTCACAACAACCCAGTGAAGTCGATGTCATCATTATTCCCATTTTATAGATGAGGAAACTGATACTTGAGGGGACAACGTAACTTGCCCAAAGTCAGACACTTTGAAAATGAGAGATTCAAATTCTGACTATGCTTTTAACTTTCTTTCTCTACTGCCTCTGTCACAGAAAGTGAACTCCTTATCTCTAAGTGCTGCATTGTTGTATTCCATAGCAATGACTGGACTAGCAACTCTGAAACAATCTTTTGTGCAATCTAGGCTCGATAAATAAGTATATATATTAAGGATAGTGGAAACCAGGTTTCTTACTGTTGGTAATGGAACTTGCATGTATGGAAAGGGGAAGACTAGAACATACACTGTAGTGTTGGGTTTGAGTCGGAAGTATCACTGTGGGCTATTTTTTTTCTTTTTAACATATCTATCCTAGCTCTGTCCATTGAGAAGGCCTAGAAATAGTGACTTACCAGTAGCTGTAAACATACTGAGCCCCCAGATCTTGGTTCTAAATACTATTCTCCAGTAAAAGGAACCAGAGATCCTTGACTGATTCTGGTGCTGGGATAGGGACAGCACATGATGAGCCTGGAATATCTTGTTGCTCCAAAAAATACCCTCAAAAACCAAAGCTGGAAACATTTGAGCAACAAAATAAAGTATTATTGCTTGATAACACAGAATGTAAAATAACTATTTTTTATCCATACTGATATAAATTGTTGAATAGGTAAATAATAGGAAAGAATTCAAAATAATTTATGCAGATTCTCTACTATCAAGGAGGTGAAGCATAACTTCACTTCTTAAGCCAGTGCTTCACTTGGTGACTTCCTTTCAAAGAGTACAGTATGAAAAGGTAGGAAAAAAAAAAACCGTAGCTTCAGAATAGAAGAAGCTGACAACACCATGTCAGGCTGGTGGGAGCTTTCAGTTGGCTCCTCTGTTCCTTTGACACGCCTCCATCAATGTGTTTTTGTTTGAGCACTTCTTTTCTTTTTGGTAAAACAAAATACTCCAGGCTCTTCTTATATATTTCCTCCCCCAATCCCAGAACCAGCCATTTCTCCAAAGAGCCCTAGTTTATTTTATTTTGAGAATGGTATTAGAAACCAAGATCTGGTAGTTCAGTGTGCTCATTTTTACTGGGATTTCATTGCTTCTAGCCTCTGCAGACAGAAGAAAATATATGTGTATATATGAATGTACATATTCATATCTATAAATATTTCTATCTATATTAAGTTAAACATGAGTTTAAACTGATGTCTCCAACTCTAAACCATGACCACAAAGATCAGTGTAGCCCCCTCCCCTTCATCATCTGTAACCTCTCACTGCAACAGTGAAAAACCTGGCTCCTACTATCCATTATCCACTTATGTTCAATTTCAGTATATATGTATAGTGGTAGCTAGCTTTTTTATTTTAGCCATTCTAATTAGTAGATAGTAGTATCTTCTAAAGGTTTCAGTTTCCATTTTCCTTGTGATTAAAGATGTAGAAGATCTTTACATGTGTATTCTTCCCATCGGTATGTCTTCTTTGGTTACATATCTGTTCAAATCTTTTGCCCACTTAAAATTAGACTTTTTCTTCTCATTATGTTTCAGAAGTTATTTGTGTACTTTGGATTCATGTCCTTTATCAGATATGCGGTTTGTAAGTATTTTCTCCCAGACTCTCGCTTATTTGTTCATTCTCAGACCAGTGCTTTTAATTTTGATGAGATCAGCTTTATCAGAATCTTGGTTTTTATTATTTTACAAACTACGTTTTTGTTGTCATGTCTAAGAAGTATTTGTCTAACCCAATGTCACTGATATTACTTATACGGTTTTTACTTCAAAAAATTGTACAGCTTTGGTCTGTGATCTATTTTATAGTTTATTTTGTATATGGTGTGATATATTGATTTTTTTGCATATGAATATCCAATTACTCTAGCACCCTTTATTTAAAAGACTACTTTCTCTTCACTGAATTCCTTTACAGTTGTAGAGTTTGTAGAGTTAATTGTTCATGTTGTTGTGAGCAATTTTTTAATGCAGCAACTCCCTATTTTGTTCCATTGATTTATTGTTCTATCTTTACACCAATACTACATTGTCTTAATTACTTCAGCTTTCTGATAAGTCTCAAAACCAGGTTATTATTTCTAAAACTTTATTGTTTTTCAAAATTGTTTTGGCTATTTGAGATTCTTTGCATTTCCATATGAATTTTAGAATTGGCTTGTTGATTTCTACTAAACTCCTGCTGTCATTTTGATTGGGATTATATTTAATCTATAGATTAATTTGGGAAGAGTTACATTTTTTTTTCTTTTTTGAGACAGGGTCTTACTCTGTCACCCAGGCTGGGTTGCAGTACACAATCACAGCTCACTGCAACCTTGACCTCCTGGTCTCAAGTTTTCCTCCTTCCTTAGCCTCCCAAGTCTCTGGGACTACAGGCATGCACCACCATGCCTAGCTAAGTTTTTGGTTTTTTGTAGGGATGGGGTCTCACTGTGTTGCCCAGGCTGGTCTCAAACTTCTGGGCTCAAGTGATCCTCCTGCCTTAGCCTCACAAATTACCGGGATTACAGGCATGAGCCATCATTCCCAGCCAAAAGTGATATCTTAACTGTCATCTGGCCCAGGAACACAGGATATTTTTCCATTTGTTTAAGTCTTCCTTAATTTCTCTCAGAAATATTTTATAGTTATCAGGGTACAGATCTTGCATATCATTTGTCAAGTTTATTCCTAACTAGTTCATTTTTGTGGTGCTATTATAAATCATATTTTTTAGTTCAATATCTTCTTTCATTGCCAGTATATAGAAATGCAGTAGATATTTGTATATTAATCTTGTATCATGCAACCTTGCTAAGCTCACTTATTAGTCCCAATAGTTTCTTTACAGAATCCATTGGATTTTAACATAGATGATTATGTCATCTCTAAATACAGTTTTACTTTTTTCATTTCTATCTGAATTTATTTCTTTTTCTTGCCTTACTGCACTAATTAAAACTTCCACTATAATGTTGAATAGAAGTGGTAAGAGCAGAAATTCTTGTATTATTTCTGACCTTAGAAGGAACATCCAGTTCTTCATCACTAAGTGAGATGTTATCTATAGATCTTTCATAGATGCTCTTTATTAGGTTAAGGAATTCTCTTGCATTCCTAGATTGCTGAGAATGTTTATCAGGAATAGTGTTATATTTTGTCAATGGCTTTTTCTGCATCTATTGAGATAATCACATGGTTTTTCTTTTTTAGTATGCTAATGTAGTAAATTACATTTGTGACTTTTATATGGTGATTTTGAGAAGTTAAACTTATATTCATGGGATAAATGACCACTTTGTCATTATCCTTTCTATATATTGGTAGAATCAATTTGCTAAAATTTTATTCAGCATTTTAGCATACATGTTCATGAGGGATTTGAGTTTGTAGTTTCTTTTCTTGTATGTTTTTGTCAGATTTTGGAATCAGGCTGATGCTGACCTCAAAGAATGAGTTGCAAAATATTTCATCCTCTTCAGTTTCCTGGAAGAGCTTGTCTAAACTTGGTATTAGTTTTTCTTTAAATGCTTGATAGTATTCATCAGTAAAGTCATCTGGGCTGAAATTTTTCTTTTTTTGAAAGTTTAAACAAAAAATTTAATTCCTTTAATAGATTTAGAGCTATTTCGTTTATCTATTTATTCTTGAGGAGTTTTTAGTACTTTGTATCTTCCAAGGCATTTATACATCTCTTCTGGGTTTTCAAATTTACTGGCATAACATTGTTTGTAATATTCCTTTATTACCTTTTTAATATCTGTAGACATTATTGTAGTGTCACCTCTCTATCCTTATATTGGTAATTTCTTCTTATTTTTTTCCTGACTATTCTGGCTAGAGGTGTATTAATTTTATTGATCTAAAATATCACTTTTCATTTTATTGATTTTCTTTATTGTTTCTTTGTTTTCAAGTTCATGGATTTTTACTTGTTTTCTATGCTTTCTCTTCTGTATACATTGGATTTCATTTGTTTTCTATTTTCTAGTCTCTTAAGATGGAAGCTGATTTGAGACTGCTCTTCTTACCTACTACAGGCACTTAGTGCATCACTTCTCTCCTGTGTACAACTTTAGCATTATCCTACGAATTTTATTCCACAGTTTTCATTTTTATTCCCTTCAAAACACATTTTTGGGCTTTTTTGTTGTTTTTTTGAGACAGAATCTCACTCTATCGCCCAGGCTGGAGTGCAGTGGCACAATCTTGGCTCACTGCAACCTCTGCCTCCCGGGGGTCAAGTGACTCTCCTGCCTCAGCCTCCTGAGTAGCTAGAATTACAGGCACATGCCACCACGCCTGGCTAATTTTTGTATTTTTAGTAGAGACGGAGTTTCACCATGTCGACCAGGCTGGCCTTGAATTCCTGACCTCAAGTGATCCACTCGCCTCAACCTCCCAAAATGCTAGGATTACAGGCGTGAGCAACCATGCCTAGCCTCAAAACACTTTTAAATTTTCCTTTCGGCTAGGTGTGGTGGCTAACACCTGTAATCCCAGCACTTTAGGAGGCCTAGGTGGGCAGATCCTGAGGTCAAGAACTTTTATGTCTAGCCAGAGGATTATAAATGCATCAGTCAGCACTCTGTGTCTAGCTAAAGGTTTGTAAACGCACCAATCAGTGCTCTGTGTCTAGCTAATCTAGTGGGGACTTGGAGAACTTTTGTGTCTAGCTAAAGGATTGTAAATGCACCAATCAGCACACTGTGTGTAGTTCAAGGTTTGTAAACGCACCAGTCAGCACTCTGTCAAAAGGGACCAATCAACTCTGTAAAACGGACCAGTCAGCAGGATGTGGGTGCGATCAGATAAGGGAATAAAAGCAGGGTCTGGGCAACCCGCTGGGGTTTCCTTCCACACTATGGAAGCTTTGTTGTTTCACTCTTTATGATAAATCTTGCTGCTGCTCACTCTTTGGGTCCATGTCACTTTAATGAGCTGTAACACTCACCACGAAGGCCTGCAGCTTCACTCCTGAAGCCAGCGACACCACGAACCCACTGGGAGAAACGAACAACTCTGGCCAGGAGGAAGGAACAACTCCAGACGTGCCACCTTTAAGAGCTGTAACACTCACTGTGAAGGTCTGCAGCTTCACTCCTGAAGTGAGCGAGACCACGAACCCACCAGAAGGAAGAAACTCCGGAAACCTCTGAACATCAGAAGGAACAAACTCCTGATACACCATCTTTAAAAACTGTAACACTCACCGGGAGGGTTGGGTGGCTTCATTCTTGAAGTCAGCCAGAGCAAGAACCCACCAATTCCAGATACAAAGAAACTGAGACCATCCTGGCCAACATGGTGAAACCCCATCTCTTCTAAAAATATAAAAATTAGCTTGGCATGGTGGAACATGCCTGTAGTCCTAGCTACTTGGGAGGCTGAGGCAGGAGAATCACTTGAACTGGAGAGGCAGGGATGGCAGTGAACCGAGATTGCACCACTGCACTCCAGCCTGGCAACAGGACAAGACTCCATGGCAAAAAAAAAAAAAAAAAAAATTCTTTCATCTTTTATCATGAGTTATGAAGCGTGGTATTTAATTTCTAAACATTCGTAGATTTTCTAAAGATCTTACCAGTATTGATTTCTAATTTAATACTATTGTGTTAGAAAACATGCTATCTTATGGCTTGAATTCTTTTCAAAATATTCAGATTTGTTTTATGACCCAGAATGTGATTATCCTTGTAAATATTTCATGTGCAGTTGAAAAAAATGTCTAATCTGCTGTTATTAGGTGGAGTTTTCTTTAAGTATCAATTAAGTTCAGTTGACAGATTGTGTTGTTCAAGTCTTCTATATACTTACTGAATTTTATCTACCTGTTTATTACTGAGAGAGAGGCATTAAAATCACCTCGAATTATGGATTTATTTTTCTTTGCAGTTCCGTTTTTACTTAACGCCTTTTGAAAATCTGTTACTAGTTCATTAGTAATTAGGATTTTTATGTCCTCCTGATGAACCAATCTCTTCATCATCATGAAATGACCTTCTTTCTCCCTGGCACTATTCTTTGCTCTGAACTAGTTCTGCTGATATTAACATAGCCTCTACAGCTTTCTTTTTCTTTCTTTTCTGTGTAATACCATGGTTATCTTCTTCCATCCTTTTACATTTAAAGCCATTTGTTCTTTGTATGTAATGCAAGTTTTTTGTAGGCATTGTACAGTTAAGGTCTTGTTTTTTAATATGACAGTCTCTGCTTTTTAATTGACCTGTTTAGATCATTTATGTTTAATGTGATTATTGATGTGATTAGGTTTAAATCTATCATCTTGCTGTTTTCTATTTGTGCCATCAGTTCATTGTTCTTCTTTTTCTGCCTTCTGGATTAACTGAGCTTTTAAAATTATTTCGTGTATCACCCTTCTTACCTTTTAAAGATACAACTCTGTTGTTTTAGTGGTTTCTTTAGGGTGTACAGTAAAGGCCATCTTGTTAGATAAGCTATGGGGCTTCTCTGTTGTATCACTACCTACCTCCTAAAACTTTCACAGGAACATTTTTACTGTCTACTCTGTGCCATGTACTTTTCAACACTTTAAATACATCAGGTCATGTAATATAACAATACTAGGAGAGATGGACTGTTACTCCTATCTTAGACATTTGAAACTGAGGCCTAACAGTTGTACTGACACTTGCTCATGGTTACATAGCTAGTAAATGGTTTGGAGTTTGGATTAAACTCCTCTTTCCTTAGCCCTGGGTCTCTGAGTTTTAGTAAGTTTATGTTGGTGACGTCAAATCAATATTATATGTGGTAACTGCCTCCTTTGAAAATTTAGTTTTGTGTTATTGCTTTTATTGTTATTGTTTTAATTCACAGACCTGTTTGTGGTAACTTAAGCATTGAGGATTTCCTTGCATTTTTAATTTTATGTGATTTGGAAAATTGCCATACCACATGTCTCATTGCATGGCCCTCTCAGTTCCTGCAAAGTAATCCATCAAACACAAACCACGGCATTTATTGTTCTAAATAGTCTTCCACTGGGTATTACATTGAACTCCACCAGCTCTGAGAGTGATTTTCATTTCTTTATTTGCTTTTCTTTTTTTTTTAACCAACTTTACCAGTCTGAGTTTTTAAATTCTCCCCTAGAACTGATTACTAAAAAGTTATAATTTATTGTTTTTAAAATGTGATCTTTTCCCATTTAATATGAATGTATATTTCCTTTTTTTTTTCAAGAAGATAATATACCAAAATAATAAATTGCTCTAAATTACTCAGTGATTTCAGTTAGTATGAATCTATGTTTAGCAGGTTGGCATATAACAGTGGTTATCAAAGCGTGGTCCACAAATCTCTGGTGGTAGGGGCAGGTAAAGGGTGTGTCTCTGACACCTTTTGGTGATCTGAGAGGGCAAAACTATTTTTATAAAAACACTAAAAAGATTGGGAGGCTGAGGCGGGTGGATCATGAGGTCAGGAGATCGAGACCATCCTGGCTAACACAGTGAAACCCCGTCTCTACTAAAAAATACAAAAAATTAGCCTGGCGTTGTGGTGGGTGCCTGTAGTCCCAGCTAGTCGGGAGGCTGAGGCAGGAGAACGACGTGAAACCAGCAGGCAGAGCTTGTGGTGAGCCGAGATCACGCCACTGCACTCCAACCTGGGCGACAGAGCGAGACTCAGTCTCAAAAAAAAAGACACTTGCTTTCTTATGTTGACATTTGCACTAATGATAAAAAGGCTATATTGGATAAAACTGCTGGTACCTTAGCAGAAACGCCAAGGCTATATTAGTAGTCATTATATTCTTTACTGCAGTGCATTCAAAGAGAAAGAAAAAGACGGTTTTATTTAATATCCTTGATGAAGCAGTTAAAAATCATTAATTTTATTAAACATTAACCCTTGATTACATGTTTTTAATATTCTGTGTGACGAAAGAGAAAGTATGTGTAAGTATTTCTTCTGCATACCAAAGAACAATTGTTTCAAGGAGAAGCACTTGTGTGGTTGCCTGAGTTGTGAGTGCAACTAACCTCCTTTAAAAAAAAAATAGAACCTTACTTTTACTTGAAGGTGCAACTGAGAGACAACTTATGGCTATTTATACTTGGCTATTTGGCAGACATTTTTTAAAAAATGAATGAAGTCAGCCTGTCATTATAAGACATACAATTGACAGTATTTGTTGCCAATGCTAAAATGTATGCTTTCAAGTGAAAATTAGAACTTTAGAAAACTTGTATCTGTCACCTTGAATGTGACAGCTTCCTAATACTTAAAAACTCTTCTGATAAATTGATAGCGATATTAGAAAATATGATTTTTTATGTTGCATAATAAAATGTATCAACATTTGGAAAATCTCTGTAACTCAGCCAATATTTTCCAAATGGCCAGTGCATGATCATGCCTGAGTAAAAGTGCAAGATAAACCAATGGATACTACTGTAACAGAGTACAAAATGTTAGTTGATATGATCTCAGATTCTACATTACAGCTATTATTTGTCAGACTTTGGTATAGTATCAAAAAAGAATATCTATGATTATATGAAAAGGCTGCTAAAATACTCCTCCCTTTTCCAAATACATATCTGTATAAAACCAGTGTTCTACATATATTCAGCCAAAATAACATATCACAACAGAGTAAATGCAAAAGCAGATATGAGAATACAGCTATTTCTTATCAAGCCACACATTAAAGAAACTTGCAAAAATGTAAAACAGTGCTACTTTTCTCACTAATTTATTTTCATTTTGGAAAATATGTTTATTTTATATATATATATATATATATATATATATTTTTTTTTTTTTTTTTTTTTTTTCTGAGATGGAGTTTCGCTCTGTCGCCCATTATAGAGTCCAATGGCAAGACCTAGGCTCACTGCAACCTCCACCTCCTGGGTTCAAGTGATTCTCTTGCCTCAGCCTCCCAAGTAGCTGAGATTACAGGCATGCACCACCACACCCAGCTAAAATTTGTATTTTTAGTAGAGACGGGGTTTCACCATGTTGGCCAGGCTGGTCTTGAACTCCTAACCTTAGGTGATCCACCCACCTCGGCCTCCCAAAGTGCTGGAATTATAGGCATAAGCCCCCACACCCAGCCAAATATATTTATTTTTAATAAAAATTATATCAGGCCAGGCGCAGTGGCTCACGCCTGTAATCCCAGCATTTGGGAGGCCAAGGTAGGCGGATCACGAGGTCAGGAGATCAAGACCATGTTGGCTAACATGGTGAAACTCCGTCTCTACTAAAAATACAAAAAATTAGCCGGACATGGTGGCGCGTGCTTGTAGTCCCAGCTACTCAGGAGGCTGAGGCAGGAGAATCGCTTGAACCCTGGTGTTGCAGTGAGCTGAGATTGCGCCACTGCACTCCAGACTGGATGACAGAGTGAGACCCCATCTCAAAAAAGAAAAAAAATTGTATCAATATTAACATTATGAGTTTATTATTTTTAATGGATTAAAAATTAAATGGTTTTAAATTTCTCAATTTTAAATTCTAATACGGTAAATGTTGGTAACTATAACCCCACAAGCAAATGCTTTTCAGGGTCCTCAATAATTTTTAAGACTATAAAGGGATTCTGAGAAAAACAAGTGTGAGAACTGTTGGTAGATTCCCAGCTCACATTGATTCCTTTTCTCTGATAACTGCTCCTCCCTCTATCCATGAAGGTTATTGTTTTACCTAGGCTATCATCCTCCTCTCCTCCTTGGATCAGTGTATTGAGGGATAGAGGAGTTAATGGGTAGGGGCATGGGGTGTGGATTTTGACCCCAGCAGGGCCTATCTTACTCTCACCTTACAATTCAAGTAGGGTCAAAAGTGTGTTAGTGTGTATCTAAAGTCTGACCCCATAGTATATGACGTAAATTACTATAAAGGATCCAACCTCCCACGTAGTGGAGAGAACAAGAGGGGAAGCTGGTTTGAAGACTGTGAAGAGAATAAAGCAGATACACAAAGAGGGGGAAAGAAGAGAGACAGAAAGAAAAGCACAAATTTCTAGGGTTTCCCAGATCTCTATTCTTTGGTTCTAGTTTATGCCTGAAGATGGACTTGAGTTATATAAAAGATATATATATCTTTACTATCTTCAAAGAATTAGAACTCTATCAAACATTCTTCCCAGAAAATTATGCTGAACAAAATTTAATCTTTCTGTGACTGTTCAAAGGATTTTAGAATCTTGTAATGCTCCAGTGTCATGTTACTAAATATTATCTTTTCCTTTAGCCAGCTTGAGTGGGTTTCTTTTACTTGCAACCACATTGAATCACTTATAGTTAGGTACCACCTGCCTGCTTGCTGCCATTACTCACACCCGTAATCACAGACCTTTGGGAGACCATGCCAGGAGAATTGTTTAAGTCCAGAATTTTAAGACCAGACTTGACCATATAGCAGAAAAAAAAAAAAAAAAAATAGCCTGGCTTCGTAGTACTCATCTCTACTCTCAGCTACTTGGGAAGCTGAGGTAGGAGGATCCTTTGATCCCGGGCAGTCAAGGCTGCAGTGAGCTATCATCATGCCACTGTGCTTCAGCCTGGGCAACAGAGCTTGACTCTGTCTCTAAAAAAAATAAAAATAAACTAAAATATGGTAAAGGTAGAACATACATGATCTGTTCTCAACCTTTGTAAGGTTTATGATGTGCCATACATTTTAGAGTCTTATCAGCTAGAAATACGAAACCAAGGTTTTATGGAAATGCAAAGATACTATTTCTATATTGAAGTTAAAAAAGAATTACCATAGGCTACACATGGATTAATTACTATCTTCAAAGAATTAGAACTCTATCAAACATTCTTCCCAGAAAATTATGCTGAACAAAATTTAATCTTTCTGTGACTGTTCAAAGGATTTTAGAATCTTGTAATGCTCCAGGGACATTACCATTTCATAAATTGTACAAAAAATTCTCATTATTTCAGCTTTCTGGTAGTTTGGATTCAGAATAAGTGAGAATTTACCGTAATATTTTGAATTATTAAGTTCTGGGGAGCTCAAAGTACTACTTCAAATATACATGCATTATATCACATCTTTTTGAACAGAATAATGAAATTTACAAATGGAAACAGCTAGTAGTGGGTGGGTTCAGGATACAAAGTCATGTTTCTCGATATTCTAATGAATAATTCCTACATTTGGCTATTTTGAACTGATCTCTCTTTTCCATTTCAAAATATAGTCTCTTTTAAGCTAAAGACCAAATAGGGCTAAGGCCAGCAACAAATAATTCAAGCTATAATTTTATTGTATTATGAAGTATGTATTGATTTTATTATAGGTTTCAGCTCATAAATTTTCAGGTGAACCTAGATCCTCAATTTTTTTTCACAAAAGAGAAAAACTCAAACATAATGGTAAAAGAAAATCAGATGCATTTACATATGCTTCTGGCTTTCATCAAGCAAAAAAAAATAGTTTAAAATGTATAGAAAAAAAAGAAACTTTTAAATTAAAACCGTTTTTGCTCTAGCAATCAGCCTTGACATCAGCATAGTATATTTTGACTTCCTAATTATGGATTATCCACGACCAAATATAATATGTTTAATGTATAAATGACACTCTTGCCACACAAACTTCCTTGTATCTCTCTCCCTTAAAATGTAATTAGTTTCTTTTTGCTACTAAAAAATTTAATGCTCTCAGAAGCCAAAGCTTATTTCTGTATCTCCTGCTGTTTTGGAGTGTCTGTACCTTTCCTCCTGCCAGTTAGCATGGATAATCAAAAGTGAACTGTAAGGAGAAATCTTCCATTTAGGAAACATCAATTTGTACTAAGTCTAATCTAAAAGATTAATATGGAGCATGTGGTACATTCAATAGGAAAATGGCATTTAAATGTTTAAATATTAATACTAGATAAATACATGCTTGCTGCTATCTTTGATAATTCATAAGTCATACTCTTCCAGAAGGAAGTAAATCAGTTTTTTTATTTTATGCTGCTGCTCAGTAACATTATAAGGCAACATGTAAATCAGGGAACCATTTTCCTAGTCAGAACTGACAAGGGGAAGTGAAAATGTTGGGTCCAATTTCAACCTCATTTCCTTACAGCCTAGATTTGTGTCACATGCTTGATCCTGACTGGTGCTTTCCAAATTAAATGTATATTTCTCAAACCAATATCTTAAGTGGTAATGTTCCAACAGTCCAAATGTCGATTACCAAAACAAACATTTGTTTCTCTAGCAAGTGTTTTCACACAAAAGCATTTGATTCTCGTACTGCAGCAAACAAACATTTGCTTTAGGCGGTTAAGGCAGCCAAAAGTTCTTGCAGAAACATTTCACAGGCTGGCTGGCATCCCTCTTTGGAGCAGGGCTTGCTGATGTCCGAGAATGCATGTGAAGCCAGCTGCTGACCAAGAGAATCCTTTGCAAGACATTGAGGCCATTAAAACGATTTAGCATTTTTCAAAACACATCTTTTGGGAAAATGTGCTTCTGGTTATGATGTTTCCATTAGAAAATGTCTTCATGTCTTCACAATGCCTCATTTGCTAATATAAATTCAACCTTTGATATAATCACATAACTAAAGTCTTATGAAAGTTCACAAAGGCACATAAAAACATTCACACAACCCAGGAATCATGATTTATGCAAGAGCCCATGAGAGTTCATTACATAAATAGTCCTATTACTACATTAAAGTCTATTTTCTCTCTTGAACAAGATGTAGATTATCTGTGTAAATATATTTTCTTAAGTGCACATCTACTTTACTGTCAAGATACAGCTTCCACATAAAAATCCTCTTGTTTTTCATATTATTTAAATGCTTTTGGAATGAATCAATATTTCTGAGGAAGTAATTTACTTAAATACATGTTCTTTAAAGCATGGGGAAATTGATTCTTAACTTCTGTTCCAAAGACACGGTTTCCTAGCAACTGGGTCAAGATTGATTCTTTGGCTAGTTCTAAACTGAGAATAGTCACTACCCCACTAAAGGCAAAGAAGAGTTCTTAGTTAAATGAATGAAAACACACACACACACACGTGCACCACACACACAAAATGTCATTTAAAGCATATTTGATAGAACGCATGGCAATTTGGACCTCTAGCTGATCAACTTCCAATAAGAGTTTGCTGAATACCTTCCATGAGTTTGATTCTATTTTGGCATTGATGGGACTGGGGAACCACGATACAGAGAGCAGGTAAACAGCTGTAATCATCCTAGTAACAATGCATTTAGCAGGTATTATGGGCTAGTGTCTACAGGTGAAATAACTTTAACCATCAGTAGAATAAGGCAGATCAGGCCTGGCATGGTGGCTCACGCCTGTAATCCCAGCATTTTGGGAGGCCGTGGCGGGCGGATCACAAGGTCAGGAGATAGAGACCATCCTGGCTAACACGGTGAAACCCCGTCTCTACTAAAAATACAAAAAATTAGCCAGGCGTGGTGGCGGGCGCCTGTAGTCCCAGCTACTCCAGAGGTTGAGGCTGGAGAATGGCATGAATCCGGGAAGTGGAGGAGGTCACGCCACTGCACTCCGGCCTGGGTGACAGAGCGAGACTCCGTCTCAAAAAAAAAAAAAAAAAAAAGAAAGAAAGAAAAGAAAAGAAAAAGGCAGATCAAGGGACAACCAAGGTCTGTCTGATGTTAAAACCCTGGAAACAATACTGTCTTTACTTGGAAAGCCCAGAGTATTTCTTGTCTTCAAGAAACTTTCAGTCTAATTGTAAAAAAAAACATACCCCAAAGAATTAGGGAACAACCTGAGAGAGTAGATGTGTAAATGTTAATAATATTAAAGTAACAAAATATTGAGTTTATTGAGTCCTTACTTAATATCAGGGACTGTGCTAAGGACCCGGCGTCCTGGTGGAGATGGAGTTTGGGCTGGGCCTTGAAGGAGGTAGGGAGAGGTGAAAAGCAAGGAGGGAGGGTCCTTCCAGAAGATGAAACAGCATGAGCAAAGGCCTGGGGGTGGGAGGTGTGCTGTTTGGGACCTGACAGGCTTGGGGTGACAGGTTGGTGTGGGGAAGTTGCACTGAACAGGTAGGTGGGCCTATATTATGGAGGACTCTGAATACCAGACTGACATGCAGAACTGACCCAGCGGGGAAATGTGTACTTGTTCTAGGTTCTTGAATATTGGGGACACGATAACTCCCCCTGTAATTTCTAGGACAAATGGAATATGCATTTTCTGTTAGAATAGCTACTGCCAGAGTTCTCTCTAAAAAGGTTTAATGTTTATGCTACCATCCATATGCCAATAATATCTTAAGAGTTTTCTCACTTGACATTTTTTCAAACATTTTAATATTTGCTAATTTCTTCTTTAAATGTGATATTCCCTATTTTTTGAAGTGTTATAGATACATAGTTGTACATATTTGTGGGGTACATGTTATGTTTTGATATAGGCATACAGTGTGTAATGATGGAAAAATCAGGTAATTAGGGTATCCATCACCTTAGGCATGTATCATTTCTTTGTGTTAGGAACCTTCCAGTTCCGCTGTTTTACTTATTTTAAAATATACAATAAATTATTCTTAACTATAGTCACCCTATTGTGCTATTGAATACTATATCTTATTCATTCTATCTAACTGTATTTTTTTTTTTTTTTTTGAGATGGAGTCTCACTCTGTCGCCCAGGCTGGGTTTACACCCATTAACCATCCCTTCTTTATCCCCACTAAGCCCCACCCTTCCTAGTCTTTAGCAACCATCTTTATACTCTTATCTCCATGAGTTTAAATTTTTTAGCCGCTGTTTTTTAATTTGTACACCTTTGGCTTTGAGTGTGATTGTGCAGTGATTTATTTGTTCATTTCCATTTGCATTTATTTTTCTGTGAATTGCATATTTGTATCTCTTATTCTAATTGGTAGTTTGGCATTTTTGTTAATTTACAGAAATTTCAAAAATATATTATGAGGGCTGGGCATGGTGGCTCACGCCTGTAATCCCAGCCCTTTGGGAGGCCAAGGTGGGTGGATCATTTGAGGTCAGGAGTTCAAGACTAGCCTGACCAACACGGTGAAACCCCATCTCTATTAAAAATACAAAAATTGCTGGGTTTGGTAGTGCATGCCTGTAATCCCAGCTACTTGGGAGGCTGCGGCAGGGGAATCACTTGAACCCGGGAGATGGAGGTTGCAGTGAGCCAAGATCATGCTACTGCGCTCAAGCATGGGCGAAAGAGTAAGACCCTATCTCAAAAATAAAAAATATATATGTTATATATACATGTATATATATGTATATATTATATATACATATATATTAGATATATATCAGGTTTGGTCTTTTTATCATATATTTGCAATATTTTTTCAGAGTATTATTTGTCTTACGGCTTAGATTAAAGTGTTTTTTCAATTTTTTATATTTATGTAGAAAAAGATACTAATCCTTTTTAAATAAAAATTCCAGGCATCATCTGCCTAGAAGGAAATGCCAAAATTATAAAAATATTCCAATATTTTCTCCTAGTACTTAAGATTTTTGATACATTTACATTTATATACATTTGATCCATCTGGAATATAATTCAGTTTAGGTGTAAAGTAGAAATTTATTTTCATTTTTGCTACTGATTTGAAATGCCTAATTATCATATGCTAATTTTCTACATATGGGTCTACTTTTGGTCTCTCTCCTATTTCCTTACTGTATGATGAAAAGGCATAACACTGGTTTAATTACTATTGTTTTGTTTTTAAAAATCCTAGCATAGCACAGCACAGTTGTTATTAAGACCTTAGATACTACATAGTGGATAAGAGCATTGGACTCTGGGGCCAGGGGACACTTTACCACTTACTTGAACTGAGACACTTTGCTTAGTCATTCTGTACCTCAGTTGTCCCATCTTTGAGATGGGGATAATAATAATGTGATTGTGAGGATTTAACGAATTTTTGTATGTAAAGTGCTTAAAACAGTGCCCACCACATAGCAAGCATTTATAAATTTATTGGCTATTATTTGTCATAATTTTTCCCCAGATTTTCTTGCTTTTCTAACTCATCTTCTGAATAATTCTTAGAATCAGTCCCTAAGAGGGCTTATTCAAGGGATTCCACAAACATAGTTCCCTTCCTATGAAGAATCCTGATGCCAGCTGTTAAGAGAATTCTTTCTTTTAACCTGGCACAAAGTAAGCGTTCAATAAATGGCAGTCATTATTTTGGTTACAATTATTGTTTTGGAAGGCACGGCAATATGCAAAGTGAATACATTCTCCTCTGATGTCTCATTCTCCTCCACCCCTAATAGAGCCTACAGGAGAGGGGAAAGAGAGAAAGCCGGGGATAGTGGCAGGAGGGCATGGGGGAGGGTGCAGAAGGAGCAGCTTCTCTTAAATTCTTTTGGGGGAATTTGTGTCTTTCTCTTGACCCTCAGAGCATTCTCCTGTGGCCCTTGCCTTCAAATAACTTCGGTGAGGATTAGAAAAATCTTCCCCATTTCTGTATTTCAGCCATGATTCTTAGATGATTGAAATAATTAATGCTCCCAAGAGCTGCACTAAAGTGTTAACATGTGCTTTAGCACAGAGGTATTCAGTAGTTTAGCTAAAGCCCTCAGGGGGCCAGCAGGCAACACAAATCAGTGGTCATAGAACTTTTTGTTCATGAACCTCCTAAAAATGTTTTGCAAAACTATGTACCCCTTATCAGATTTTTAAGTTCACATCTAAATTTTTTGATAATAAGTTTAATAGTTATTTTTAAGATGGTAATTAGAGGTGTATGGTAAATGGCAACATTTTAAAATACAAGTTTAGACCAGGCACTGTGGCTCATGCCTGTAATCCTAGCACTTTGGGAGGCCGAGGTGGGCGAATCACCTGAGGTCAGGAGTTCGAAACCAGCCTGGCCAACGTGGTGAAACCCTGTCTCTACTATAAATACAAAAATTAGCTGGGCATAATGGCAGGGGCCTGTAATCCCAGCTACTCGGGAGTCTGAGGCAGAAGAATCACTTGAACCCAGGAGGCGGAGGTGCGGTTGCAGTGAGCTGAGATCATGCCATTGTACTCCAGCCTGGGCGACAAGAGTGAAACTCTGTCTCAAAAAACTAAATACATAAAAAAATAAAAACATAAAAGTTTACATCCCTCTAGTAAAATGTAAATGCCATAGCAATTTGATACCATCAACTGTAAATAAAAAATACAAGTTCTTTTTGACATATAGAAATTTTACTTCTTTTTTCTCCTTGAACTTGTATTTTAATTTCTATTACCCCATAAAATTTCATTCTAATATAGTATGTTTGTTTTCAAGTGTTTTATGCATCACCCTATCAGGCTTCTTGATAATATAAATAAAAATACAAACTGAAATTTTATTTCCTGCTACCATAAGGCCATAGGTGTTCATGAAATTTATCTTCTGGAAAAACTGATCAAAACAATATAAATATACTTTAAACATTTTTATGAATGATTATTAAACATGAAATTAAAAATTTATTAAAAGTGCATAGCTATATAAGATGCATGGGGTTTTATTTGTTCCAATTAGTTCATGTATGCATGGATGGCTATTATTTAATGCTAGAATGAGATAGGGTTCAGCATCAACTCTGTTCCTATTTTCGGCATTTATAGCTATAAAGTCTGAGAAACCTGGTTTTTAAAAATAAGTAAATGTGAATAGGAATTGTTTTGTTACTTCCATATGAATATTTTGAATTACCTCATTGTCACGGAGAAAGTTCTAACACCCTGAGGCAATGCGCCACAGTCAGATTTGAGATGGGCAAAAGGTGTGCATTTCCTTTGCAGGGCAGGTTAGAATCTCAGAAAGCAGAACATGGGGCAAGATGTTTATTAGGGATCAGTACCTGTGAAAGGAAGTAGGCCTGGGCACAGACGAAATCTGCGAAGCCTTGGCCAACCTGGCTGGGAGCTCTGCAGTGAGTGCCGCCCATTAAAGTAGTCTTGGAGACAGGTCTTTATACCCCTAGAGGCTTGGTCATCAGGTGTGGGACCATCCCAGGAAGGTGTGATCCCTGCAGCTGAGGCCAACCCTGAAAGAGCTGGGTCTGTCTGTTGGGGGGCTGTCTGCTGGCCTCACTCTCCACAGATGGACAGTGGATTGAATTCCTAGGGCCTCCACAACCAATTACCACAAACTTGTAACTAAGAGTAACAAAAATTTATTCTCTCACAATTCTGGACACCAGAAGTCCAAAATCAAGGTGTGTATAGGGCTGGTTCCTCCTGGAGGCTCTGAGGGAGAAGCATCCCATGCCTTTCTCAGCTTCTGTGGCCCCTGGCCATCCTTGGCTTTCCTTGGCATGCACAAGCGTTCCTCCAGTCTCTGCCTCTGTCTGTACATGACCTTCCCCTCTGTGTCTCCCTGTCTGCTTTCTCCTTTTCAGTCTTTTATAAGAATCCTTATCATTGGATTTAGGGCCCACCCTAATCCAGGACAATCTCATCTCAAGATCTTTACCTTAATTACATCTGCAAAGACCCTTACTCCATGTAAGGTAACATCCTGAGGTTTCAGGTAGGCGTATCTTTTGGGGGGTCACCATTAGCCCCACCACAGGCAGCAAGTCCTTTGCTGAAGGCATAGCTGGGCAGCCTATCTTCATATCTACATTTTACCAAGTAGGAAAAGAGTGATTGGAAAGGGGAGCTGAGAGAAAAACAGGACAAATGTGAGGCTCAGAAGGCAAGCAGGTTGCCAAGCAGATCAGCTTTAGAAATGAGAACATATGGAAGACAAGCGTCTGGAAATTGATACTCCTTGGAAAGCCTTTTTGTACCCTAGGGTGACAAGTAACCCAGTTTGAGGATTTAGTTCAAGCTGATGATTTCCTTGCAGGAATACAGATCTTAGGTTGCTAGATCTCTAATTATTGAAGAGAATTAGAAATTCATACTTTAAGTAATATCTCCTTGTTTTCAAATATTAGCTAGTTCAAAACAAACAATGTAGGCACAAGGGGAAAAAAGTCTGTGGGCTGAATATGGCCTCTGAGGTAACCTGCACTTTACAATGTTTCTAAAACTATTCCTACCACAGCAAGTAGAAGAAAGGCATCTACCTTTGATGACCACAAATTTACCATCTCATTTAGAGGGCTGTATCAGTCAGGGTTCTCTAGAGAAACAGAACCAACAGGATATATATTTATATAAAGAGATTTATTTTAAGGAATTGGCTCACACAACTGTGGGGGCTGGCAGGTCCAAAATCCGTAGGGCAGGCTGGCAAGTCGGAAACTCTGGCAGGAGTTAATGCTGCAGTCTCAAGGCAGAAATTTTTCCTCTGCAAACCTCAGTTCGTGTTCTTAGGAACTTCCAACTGATTGGACGAGGCCTGGCCACATTTTTGAGGGTAATCTCCTTTACTTGAAGCCAACTGATGATAGACGTCAACCACATCTGTGAAATAGCCTTCCTGGCAACACTTAAATTAGTGTCTAATCACGTAACTGAGTACCACAGCATAGTCAGGTTGACACATACAAGTGACCATCCCAAGAGCCATTACTCACCATGCTGACATGTTAGCTGCCTCAATCGCACTCATTGGTGCAGAGGAGGAAAGTAAGGCCCAGGAAGGGGAAGTGACCTGTCCAAGGCCACATAGCTGGCCAGGAGAATGAAAATGCAAAGCCATGCTCTGACCTCTCAGGCCAGTACCATTTCCACTATCCTACTCTCATGCAGCTCAATGTCTCAAGACCAAATCACAGCATTTTAGAGAACAAAAGCCCCTCAGAGGTCATATGGACCAAACCCTGCATTTTATCATAAGGTTTAGAGACATTAAGCCGTGAGAATTTTGATTCCCAGGGAAGAGCGTTTTCCACCCACTGCATTGCCTTTCACAGAAGATGGAGATGATTGCACTCAAAATCAACTAATCTTGGTTAATTTTTTTCTTTCAGAACATCTCTCTGAAGAAGATGTTCTGAAAACATCTCGCTGATAAGAAACTTGCTACTTTCAGGTAGCATTCTGAGGTTTCTGGTGAATGTATCTTTTTGGGGTCATCATTTACCCCACTACAGGCAGCAAGTACTTTGTTGAGGGATGGCTGGGCAGCCAATCTTCATATCTGCTGCATTTTATAAAGTGGGAAAAACAGTGATTGTAAAGGGGCGCTGAAAAACAAAAAAAGACAAATGCAAGGCTCAGAAGGCATGTGTGATGGTCAACAAAACAAAACAAAACAAAAAGGGCACTAGTCTTATTAATCGAAAGTTCAAATTGTTGGGTGCCAATCAATGTTTTTTTTGTAAAAATTTTGTGGACATTCACTGATTATATTTCTAGAGCAGCAAAACTAAGAATTAAGCAGTTCCTTGATGGATTCGCTTTTGAACTCTCAGTTACACTTGTGGTAGGAGTGGCTCCATTTTAGTAGCTCACAACAAAGTGAACTCCAACTTTAATCAGTTATATATTACATTACATCCATTCCTCTGACTTATTCAATCATAAGTCACATTTCCAAATCATTTTCTTCCATCATATGCCCCAAACTCAGCTCATCTCAGTCGTAGACCAGAAGGCATGAGCCTTATCATTAGATTTTTCTGAGTGTGCCTGTAACTAAGCCTAACGTGCATGTTGACAATCCCAGCATGGTCAGAGACACTAAAGGGCAAATTAGGGTGATGAAGGGTGGTCAGCATGAAGCTGTCTAAGAGGTGAGGGCCAGAGATGTTTCTGTTTTCTAACGTCTAGATGTGAGAGGCCAGGGGTTTCTCAGTGTGTCTCTGGGAGCTGTACTGGTGAGCAAGTCCTTCCTCTTCCTAACTGCTCTTCTGTGACAAAGCTCTGACTTTTATTTCCAACAGGGTCTTGGTATTTCTCAGACATTTTGTGTATTATTTGAGGGAGATTTAAAAGCAGAGGAGTTTTTTGTTTGTTGAAAAGAACGGAAAAAAAAATTGATTTATAGGGCTTAGCTGAAGGAAATGAAAATCCCTAAAACTACATAATCTCTTTTCTCTCTGTCCCTTCTCCATCTCTAATTATTTTTTTAAAAATTTAATGGAGGTAGAAGAATGAATAAAATTTAATAGTAGCATGGAGTTTACTGTTTGTCTAGGAGGGGAGGGGAGAATCAAGTCTCTGGATACCACATGTCCTCCAAAATAGCAGTGAAAAAAAATAATTAGCAAATTCTATTTATTTTCACAGCCAAAGTCACGATTCACTTCCCACAGAATCAAAACCTAGAATCCTGATATCAAATTTAATAATACGAAATTCTTTATTTTCCAAGATAAATAGGTTTGGGAAATGGCCAGTGGAATTTTCCACTTCAATTAGCCACAGTGGGAGTTTACATTATTACACAATTGCAAAGAAGTTTAGTAATGAGCATCACAATGGAAAATTAATAAAAGCTCAGTGTAGCCCGGCCCATTCAAGTAATTGTCAATTAAGGCTACAATCAATACCGAGCTAATAGCTCATGAACAAGGATAGTTGGGTACTTACTTCATTAACGTTGCAAATCGATGTCAACCATTTGGGAATAAGTGCAGAGAAATGAGCTCATATATTGGAGGTAATCATAGTTGGGGAACTTGCTGGATAAAAGGAGACTAAGGATTCAGTCTGCAAATAGACGAATGTCAGGGAGCAGCAGCCCGATCTGGTTAATTAGTGTTCTGATTAGCAGAAGGCAAAACTTTTGTTTCAACCCTTGATGCTGAAATCCTTTGGAAATACCTTCGTTTCTTTTTCTATACTTGGGATACTGGCAATTTGCATTTATTTCCCCTTCCTGTTTGCCTTAAGCCACTTATAGTTCTTCCTCTAGCATTAAAAAAAAAAAGACTATTAATATTTCTTCCATAGTCCGTTGTAACACCAGGCAGCCCATCCTAAGGTGCATCTGTTCATTCAACCGGTAGGCCTTCAGAAGGCATTTACTTAGAAAATAATCTCTTTAGGATCAGTATTGGTGGGCACTGGGCACCATTCTTCCTCCCCTGCTTCTCCTCCCCGACAGTAGCACTGAAACAAATATGTACATAATACAAAGTCAGAATGTAATTTGGAAATAATTTTAAAATTTATATGCCTAATGGAAGGAAAATGATCATATAGAGAATACCCCAAGCACTGCATTGTTGCTGACTTTCCAGTCTGAACAGTACAAATCCAGCACTATGTAATCATACTCATACATTTCACCACCTCCCTATTGTCATTCAAAGAATTTATTTCCTAGACCTTATTGTCTGAGAATTTATGGACTTCTTTCTTGCCTCATCTCCTTCACCAGAATGTACAACCTGTGGTCTGCATGGATGCTCCCATCCTCTGTTTCTACTCTTCTTGTGGAAGCCCATGGCCCCATCCTGTTTGATATTTCTCCCTATCCCTCTGTTCAGATGTGAGCACTCCCAAAACGCGTGGTGTCTCTAAAGCTGTGTGAGAAAAGGAAGACATGGGGACAGGTCCTGGGTCAAGACTCAGTGACAAACCTGAGGCTAAGAGGGGATTCTATTGCCAGCCTTATAGATCTGAAACTTGACAACCTACATTTTAGTTGATCTGTATTTTATTAAGAACACATGTTTAGAGCATGCCAGTTGGGACTCAAGGAAAAGCACATATCTCCACAAAGTGGGAATAGCAGGTAGACCGATGGCGGGAGTTACGCCTTATCCTTCAATCTATGAGTATCTCTTTAGTAGAAAAGTGGAAAAGAGGAAGATTGGAAGCGGGGTAAATGAATAATCACTGGGCTCCTGCTGCTAGTGCCAGGCACTAGGCTGGACGCTTCATCAACATCATGTCATGTGAAGAGCTATTGACTAGGAGTTAGGAAACTAGGATTTAGGAACAACTTTTTGTGACCTTGAAGAGACATCACTTAACCCTCACTGGGCCTCCATTTTCCCATCTATGAGAGATGTCAGGATCCAACAAGACAATGAACTTGGCAAGAGATAAATCTCTCTTGGCTGGGCGCAGTGGCTCATGTCTGTAATCCCAGCACTTTAGGAGGCCGAGGTGGGTGGATCACCCAAGCTCAGGAGTTCGAGACCAGCCTGGCCAACATGGTGGAACCCCATCTCTACTAAAAATACAAAAAAATTAGCCAGGTGTGGTGGTGGGTGCCTGTAATCCCAGCTACTTGGGAGGCTGAGGCAGGGAGAATTGCTGGAACCCCGGAAGCAGAGGTTGCAGTGAGCCGAGATCATGGTATTGCACTCCAGCCCTCCAACCTGGGCGACAGAGCAAGACTCAGTCAGAAAAAAAGAAAAGAAAATCCAGTTAATTTAAAGAGTGCTTATGAATATTCAATAATAACAACAATGATTAAAAGATGTTACTTTTTTGTATTGAATTCACCATGATTTTCTTTTCCAAACCAACTGTTCTCCTTTATGAAGAAGCCATTGGAAGTCCATAATTGTGTAATAGCAGTGAAGTCATCAGCCCTTGCTAATTCCAGAGGAGCTGTAAATTAGGATACACACATGTGGCCAAAGGAAACCATTTCCTTGCCTGTCACCTCGTATGTCAACGATCAGTCAGGAGCAGGCTTTTATGGCCCCCATAAGAACCAGGAAATGGGGCACCCTGATGGAGCCGCAGACAGGCTCTGGATGACCCCACCACTAACTGCACACATTTTGTAAGCTTGCCTGCCAGGAGATGCTTTCTTCACAGAGTTAATATATGAGGTGTTTACTATAGCACTTCATGAAGATTCCCTTCTCCACAAATCCCTCCTCTATGGAGGCCCCCTCCCCCTCATTTTAGGAAGAGGGCCTAAGAATGCTCCATGCAGGTTGTAAAAACAAGGTACTTCCCACATCACAAGTTGCTCCCTGCCATGGGTGTGTAACAGGCACACATGCACCTGCCTCCAGCAAGTGCAATAACCACTGGATCAGTCAATTTAATCCTCCACTTTCTCCAGCATCCATCTCCGTTTCTCTACCATTCTACATTGCAGTCACCAGCAAGCTGTTGATCAGAATTGTGTGCTCTACCCTCTCCTTCCTGGCCAAGTCTCCTTGATGGAGTTATGCTCAGATGTGCCTGGGTAATGCTACCAGGGGGTGTTTCAAGAAACGGCCATTAGAAACCCACAACTGTATTTGTTCTAAGGATGTTGTTATTTACTGTCTCACAGAAAATCCCTTTATGAAGACCATAAAAAATGTCTTTGATTCAACATTAGAAAGAGCTGGGCTCTTCCTGAGGCTCTGGCTTCTTGTTATTGCTCCTAATTTTGTTTCTGTGAATATAGCAACTGGCCTTTGCTCTCTTTTCACTGGCTGCTAGAAGACTTTGTAGTTTGCCTCTACTCAAAAACTGCTCATTAAGGATTTTTAACCACTGACTTTGTCCCTGGTTTTATCTTATTTCCCTAACTTCCCATTCCCTTGATCCGTTTCATCATTTATTATTGTGTTTTAATAATGTATGGAGCTCTGTACACAACTTTAAAACTTTCTGGAACTGGGTGTAGCATAAATACCTAAAAAGCAGACCATCCATTCCAACATGTATTGAGCACCTACTCTATGCCATCCTCTGTGCTTGGTGCTGAGGTCCTTAGATAAAAATAATATAGATCGCTGCTCCTGGGAAGTTTACAGCCTGGGTGTGTTGTAATGCCCTATGGACTTCAGTGACTTGGAATCACTACCAGGCATACTTTGCTTACATGGAACCCTGGATATGTGGGAGCTGAGCCATAACAAGGAAGGGCCAGTTCTGACTGTGTAGCTTATGGGTCATTCTTTCTTCCCACACTTTCTGCAATGTACTGGGATTGGTCTTCTGCATGGGGCTATTTGTGTCTATATTTCCTCCGGAATGCTAAATCTGCAGTGCAGTTTATACCCATAAATTCCAGACAAGAGAAAGGTCTCAATTAGTATTCATCTCCTGGATGGACAGATAAAGGGATGTTACTTTCTTGCTTAAATACTCCAGTGTAAAAAAAAAAAAAAATCATATTTAGCATAAAATTTAAATTCCTTACATTGGCCTGTAATGAACTACTCTATCTGTCATGCATCCCTACCTCTCTGACCTTTGTTTTACTATCAATCTTCCTTCTTTTGTTACTTCCAGCACTTGGAAGTTTTTGTCCTCAGGATATGACCAGACTAGATCCTTTCTTCATTTAGGTCTCAGCTCAAATGTTAACCACTTTGAAGAGGTTTCATCCACATGACAGTACTGTCACCACCAGTGCCACCTCCATCACTGTGGATTGAATGTTTCAGGGTCTTTGACTTTAGACCACTCATGTTGACTGTTGAATCACACATAGACTACTGAAATAACCTGCTGATTTCACAAGGCCAAGTTTATTGCCCAGTGCAGTAAGAGATATGGCTCCTTTGATGGAATCCTAGAAGCATCTTAGAAGGGGGAGGTCAAGGATGGGATATTGATAAGATTTTGAGGAACTAGTTTAGGTGAGTCTTTTAATGTAGAGACTAATTAGAATTGTGCAACGTTTGATATAATAGTTTGGGACTGATGACTATAGTAAAGTGAGGTTTTCACATAGCACTGTGACAGGTATGCAAACCCCTTGGTTTGTTCTGAGAAGAGGCCAGCTACTCTGATGAGGACTAGTGAAGAGTCTGTTGGTCAGACAAATGCATTTCCAGGAACTTCCTGAAGCAAACAATAACATTATTTGCAGCTTCATCATTTTAGGACTAGCCTTTTATGGAGTAGGGCAATCATGTTAATGCTGAGTCAAATACTTGGACAATGTTAGGATGTACAGTAAGCTGTATGCTTATAATGGTTTCAGTTCTCATTCATCACTATAAAATTATTATGTTTACTTAATTACTCTTTTATTATCTGTCTCTTCATTATCACCACATACAAACACAATTTCATGTGCATGCCATTCCTCCTGTTCATTTCTGTGTTGAGTACCTACAATAGGGCCTGACACCAAATGGATGCTAAGTATTTATGAAATTTAAAGTAAAATCACAACTTTGCCTGTGTTCAACATCAAAGGCCAGAATGCTACATTATCAACTTCTTGCTGACGTCTAAACAGCCCCTATTTCATTCATCGGGAACCTGTACAATGGAAATGTGGGTATTGTGTTTGGATTAGAACGCTCCCAGAGTCTGAAGGGATTTATCCTATCATTTATAATGAATACTTGTTCTCTCATTATAATGAGAGAATATTTTATTCACTTAATCCACAAGTGTTTTATGAACCCCTCCTATGGGTCTAGCATAGTGCTGGATGCTTGCTACATCAAGCATCTGATTGCTAATTGCCATCTGCAAAAATTGAGGGGTCTGAGCAAATCTGTTCTTCTCATTCCCCTACATGCCTGAGTTGAAATAACATTGAACATTTTTAGCCATTAAAAAGACCTGCTCATAAAGAGATGACACATCTCTTTAAGGAAAATGGAAAAACATTCCTTGCTCATGAACAGGAAGAATCAATATTGTTAAAATTGATTGCTGAGAGAAATTTACACATTCAATGCTATTCCTATCAAACTACCAATGACATTCTTCAAAGAAGTAGAAAAAAACTATTTTACAATTCATATGAAACTAAAAAAGAGCCCAAATAGGCAAGGCAATCCTAAGCAAAAAGAACAAAGCTGGAGGCATCATGTTACCCGACTTCAAACAGTCCTACAGGGCTATAGTAACCAAAACAGCATGGTACTGGTACGGAAACTGACACACAGACCAATGCAACAGAAAAGAGAGCCCAGAAATAAGGCCACACACCTGCAACCATCTGATCTTTGACAAAGCTGACAAAAACAAGCAATGGGGAAAGGACTTCCTTTTTAATAAATGGTGCTGGGATAACTGGTCAGCCATATGCCGAAGATTGAAACCGGACTCCTTCCTCACACCATATACAAAAATCAACTCAAGGTGGATTAAAGACTTAAATATAAACCCAAAACTATAAAAACTCTGGAATATGGCCTAGGAAATACCATGCTGGACATGGGAACTGGCAAAGATTTCATGATGAAGATGCCAAAAGCAATGGCAACAAAAGCAAAAATTGACAAATGAGATCTAAACGGAAGACCTCCTGCACAGCAAAAAAAAACTATCAACAGATACAACAAAATAAACTGAAAATCTACAGAAGGAAAGAAAATATTTGCAAATTATGCATCTGACAAAGGTCTAACATCCAGCATCTATAAGGAACTTAAACAAATTTACAAGAATAAAACAACCCCGTTAAAAAGTGGGCAAAGGACATGAACAGACACTTTTCAAAAGAAGACATACATGTAGACAACAACCATATGGAAAAAAAGTTCCATATCACTGATCATTAGAGAAATGCAATACAAAACCAAAATAAGATACCATCTCACACCAGTCAGAATGGTTATTATTAAAAAGTCAAAAAAATGACAGATGCTGACAAGGTTGCAGAAAACAGGGAATGATTACACAATTCTGGTGGGAATGTAAATTAGTTCAGCCATTGTGGAAAGCAGTTTGGTGACTTCTCAAAGAACCCAAAGCAGAGTTACCATGCAACCCAGCAATCTCATTAATTGTGTGTGTTAGTCAATTCTTGCCCGGCCATAAAGAGATACCTGAGAGTGGATAATTTACAAAGAAAAGGGGTTTGATTAGTTCATGGTTTCATAGGCTGTACAGGAAGCATGACACTGGGATCTGCTCAGCTTCTGAGACACCTCAGGAAACTTATAATCATGGTCAAAGGCAAAGGGGAGAACCCATACTTCACATAGCCAGAGCAGGAGGAAGGGGATGGGAGAAGGTCATTTTTAAATGACCAGAACTCACTCTCTATCAGGAGAATATCACCGAGGGGGAAATCCGCCCCCATGATGCAATCACCTCCCACCAGGCCCCACCTCCAACACTGGGGATTACAATTCAACATGAGATTTGTGTGGGGACACAGATCCAAACCATATCATTGGGTATATAACCAAAGGTATATAAATTGTTCTATCCTAAAGACACGTGCATGCATATGTTCATCGCAGCACTATTCACAATAGCAAAGACATGGAATCAACCTAAATGTCCATCAGTGATAGACTGGATAAAGAAAATACCTATACACCATGAAATACTATGCAACAACAAAAAATAGAATGATATCACGTCCTTTGCAAGAACATGGATGGAGCTGGAGGCCATTATCCTTCACAAACTACGGAACAGAAAACCAAATACCGCATGTTTTCACTTGTAAGTAGGAGCTAAATGATGAGAACACATGAACACAAAAAGGAGAACACACACTGGGTCTACTTGAAGGGAGAGTGTAGGAGGAGGGAGAGGATCAGAAAAAGTAACTATCGGGTAGTGTGCTTATTATCTATGCGATGAAATAATTCGTATGCTAAACCCCCATGACATCAGTTTACCTATATAACAAACCTGCACAGGTGACCCTGAACTTAAAATAAGAGTTAAAAAAGACATGCTCATAAAGGATATTTAAAGACATAAGAAAATATATAACATTAAATATAATGTTATGTGAAATTAAGATATATATAAAACATACATTCTTAGGTTTAATGCTATATATTATATATAAGAAAATTTGTTATACATTATATGTAAGAAAATATGTATTTTCATATATAACTTATTTATTTATTTATTTATTTATTTATTTTTGAGATGGAGTCCCGCTCTGTCGCCCAGGCTGGAGTGCAGTGGCGGGATCTCCGCTCACTGCAAGCTCCACCTCCTGGGTTCACGCCATTCTCCTGCCTCAACCTCATGAGTAGCTGGGACTACAGGTGCCCACCCACCATGCCTAGCTAATTTTTTGTATTTTTAGTACAGACAGGGTTTCACCGTGTTAGCCAGGATGGTCTCGATCTCCTGACCTCATGATCCGCCCGCCTCAGTCTCCCAAAGTGCTGGGATTACAGGCGTGAGCCACTGTGCCTGGCCTTTATACATATAATTTTATAGAGGAAAAGGATAACATAAAACTATGTCTGGTGTAATCCAAATTTTATAAATAACTATATGGTTGACAATAAACTTCTAACGCACACACAGACTGACAAAGAATAGACCAAAATGTTAGCAGTGCTTAACAACTCTGGATGGTAAAATTATGCCTAGTTTTTATTTTTATTTTTTATACTGCTCTAGTTTTTGACAGTGAGTGTATTTTTTTAGAATGGTATTTTAAAATGTCACTTTCCTGTTTGAGGGTGGGGAAGGTGGGAGAGTTGCCAGAGAAAATACAATGATGCCCTGTTAAAATTGAGTTTCAGATAAACAGTTTTTTTTAGTATAAGTGTTCTCCCAATATCACATAGGACATACTTAAATTAAAAACCATTCATTGTTTATCTAAATTCAGATTAACTAGGTGTCCTGTCTTTTTTTTTTTTTTTTTTTTTTTTTTTGAGACAGAGTCTCGTTCTGTCAGCCAGGCTGGAGTGTAGTGGCACGATCTTGGCTCACTGCAACCTCCGCCTCCCAGGCTCAAGCAATTCTCCTGCCTCAGGAGTAGCTGGGATTACAGGCGTGTGCCACTACGCCAGGCTAATTTTTGTATTTTTAGTAAAGATGGGGTTTCACCATGTTGGCCAGGCTGGTCTCGAACTCCTGACCTCAGGTAATCCACCCACCTTAGCCTCCCAAAGTGCTGGGATTACAGGTGTGAGCCACCGCACCTGGCCGGTGTCCTGTGTTTTTATTTGCTAAGTCTGGAAAACCTAGACAGAGGGAGAAGTTCGTCAGAATAATCTGGGGAACTTTTCAAACATGTCCTGTGTACCCCACAGTCAACCAGATCCTCATGTGTCTATCCACCTACCTGCCATCATTCAGACTTTGATATCTTCTCCCAAGAGTATCCTAGAAGCTGGGGGCTGAGGGTGGCATTGAAGTGGGGGCTGTGCAGTGAAGCACTCTAGGGTTGAGGAAACGCCAACAGTATTTCAGTCACGTCTCTCCTGTTCTCCCTGGTAGGACTTAATGCATTGACACTGTGAGAATAACTCTTTGGGAAGCTGCAGGACGCTCCTGATGATGTTCTGATTGGCCTATTTTCATAATTTTTGTCCCCAAGGCCACTGGTGGCCTGTCCCACTCTGGAAAGGCTAATACTGAAATGGGCTAGCTGGCTGGTGAGGAAGCAGAGCTCTAGGCTGCTGGAGATCTCTGGCCTTGAAGAACCAACTCTGGATCTCTAAATCTGCAACAGAGCCTGGGGTTAGACAGAGGGAGAGCTGTCTCCCCAGAGCACAGTTGTCTGGCAAAGTCAGCAGCCACTGAAGGCCAGGAAGCCGATTGGACTGTTCCAGCTTATGTAAAACTCTCTCCTCCAGCCTCACCACCTTGATCATGGCAGAATGCATTTAGGCCAGAGGACAAATGTGTCCAGAGAGAGCAATCTTCTCTCAGGAAGGAAGTATCTAGAACCAAGTACTGACTTGACACCCTTAGGAGGCTATGAAGAATTGACAGCATTTTCCTTTTGGGGGAAAGACCTGAAATAACCCCACATGGCCACACCTTACAAAATAATACTGCAAGTGCAAATAGCTAAACATTCACCAGGATTTGTAAACATGGACTTCAAAAAGGTGATAATTAACAAAGTGTAGGGCAAGGGATAATAGAGGAGAAGCAGCAGACTTTGAACAAAGCCCTGAACCCTCTAGGCCTCAGTTTTTATCATCTGCAAAATGGGTGGGTTTGACAAGGTGACATGAAAACTGCCTTCTAATTTCAATGTTCCAGAATGTTAATTTGGGGAATTAATTGTGGGGCAAGGGAGACATGTTCAGTCTTTATGAAGCTGAATGATGACTCAGATAAACGTAGTGTCATTTACTAAACCTTGCTGTATGGGAGGATAGGAAGGAATTGCTATTTCTCAGGTATTTACTTGGTGCCAACCATTGTACATGTTTGATCTCATTTCTATGCTTCAGAACAACTCTTGGAGGTCACTATCATTATCTTCATGTTCTATCCAGGGAAATGGAGCCACAGAGAGGTTAAGTGATTTTCTTATAGCCACAGAGCTTGCAAGTGTAGAGCTTGCAGGATTTGAATCAAGATTGTCTTCTGCTGAACTTGGTGCCTCGCCCACAACACCATGTAGACTTCCCGTGTCCACCTGTGTTGCTGACCTGAAACCCAAGTAACCTGTATTCTTGAGCTCTCACCAGCACCAGGTGAGGTACAGAAATGGGGACAAGGGGCAGCACACCCCTCTCCCACGAGGATTAATCTACAAACTGTGAATAAGGAATAGCCTACAACCAGCAACTATGTATCGGGGACAAATGCCAGAGGGTATCTTCAAAGGCCCCTGTGTTCCAGAATTCTCCTCATATTGTCTGATCTCTGCAATGCCTTGAGCACCATCCAGAGCTTTTCATTACTTATCCTGACCCTCCCCCACCATCTCTTACCAAGTGAAGAAAAGCAGAAACCATGCCTTTTCGCCACTAACTGGTTTAATCATTTCCATGCATAGGCCTTGACTGGGCAAGATGGGAGACGTGGGTGTTGGTTTTACCTGAATAAAGGCACTAGGAGAAAAAAAAAGGAGAGGTTGGGAAAGGAGGCATCAGAAAGTCTTTGACCTCAGAGTACTTGCAGAATACTCAAGCAAGTTTCCTGATTATGACGATCAGTCAAGTGAATTATTTGGTGACTGTGGACCCTGGCCATTTTCAAGCCTCTTAGGGATAATCACAAGAAAAATAATAAGTAAAAATATTGGAGCAACCAATAGAAAAGAGTTTTCTTGGCAGACCTAGAGAATTTCATTTATTTGTATGAGTAGCTACCATTTCAATGGTGTTAGCCACTCCACTTGAAGGAAACGAATCCTTCTGGAGCACACTGAGGGACCCTCTTGGCTATGAAAATGTAAGTCTAGATGGCATTCACTGTCTGCCAGGCATGGTGGCTCATGCCTCTAATCCCAGCACTTTGGGAGGCTGAGGCAGGTGGATCACTTGAGGTCAGGAGTTCAAGACCAGCCTGGCCAACATGGTGAAACCCCATCTCTACTAAGAATACAAAAATTATCCGGTCATGGTGGCACATGCCTGTAATCCCCCCAACTCGGGAGGCTCAGGCAGGAAAATCACTTGAACCTGGGAGGTTGGGGTTGCAGTGAGCCAAGATAGCATCACTGCACTTTAGCCTGGATGACAGAGCGAGACTCCATCTCAAATACATGCATACATACATACATACATACATACATACATACATACATACATACAATAGAAGGCACTCACTGCCTTGACCTCATTAGATAGTTTCTTGAGTTGTGTTCCCCAAGAGCAGACCCCGAGATGAGGATCATGAGAAGTGATTGATTAGGGAAGTGCTTCCAGGGGAGTTCAGTGAGCGGGTGAAGAAAGCAGAACAAGGAAAGGAAAGAAACTGAACAAGGAGATGAGGTTGCTTCACCACCATTCCCACAGATAAACTTTGGAGCACTAGTTACTTCATAGTTGTCCAGCTGGAGGTAAGGGAGCTAGCTGGGTTTTCTACATTGGTGAAGGCCCACGTTTGGTGGGGGATGCTGGAGGTAAAGTCTCAGTCACTGACATATCTGAGCTTGAATATATGACAATAGAAACCCCTATACAAATGCAAGCAAAGTGGCTTCAGCTGCAGGGGACACCTCTGTAGACCCACAGGTGCCTTAACAATGTTACCTCTCTCTATACCCCTGGGCATACAGGACTAGTTTCTGAACAACCAGTGGGTAAATCAAATAGATCTAGCGTTGGAACCCTCCCATTTTTGAAGGCCTGATGAACTGAGGTGGTCCTGAGTGAGGCCTACTTACAAGAAAGGAAGGTCGAGTGAGAAGGAATTCACCATTAAGTTAGGGGAATTGGAGTTTGAAGATGCACCTATTAATTCATCTACCTAGTATGCTGGGTTCACTTTGGGAGACTGGCTAAACGTATGAGGGTGGATATAACCTCAGGAGCCCAAGGGTGGAGCATGCATAGACAAGCATGACACTGAGCTAACAAGGCCATCCTTCTTCAAAAATCTACTGCAGTCTGAACTGTGTGTGGCATTATGGCAGTAGTGGGCAAGGATGCATTTGGCTGGGAGGGCCACGTCTTTTCCATGGTGACATAGTCTAATGTAATCATTGCAGTAACAGAAACAACTAGAGATAAAAAGGGAAATCTGTTAGTGGACTGGTCAGATTTTGCAATTCCTCCCAGAGGGATGTCTGAGAGCTCCACTGACTAGACTAAGTGCTCTGGTTCTAGGACCGTGTAGCCAGGGGGCTCCAAGATAAAGACACTACTTCTTGCTCATATAGGCATATGGTGACTCTATATTAATTTAAGTATCAGAAACAGATCTGGTGAACTGCTGATGTCTGTCAACATGTAAAGAGCTTGGAAGTCATCACTCCTATCCTTATGACAAGAAAAAAGCCGAACTAACTGAAAATCAGTAATTCTTCCTAGATCCATCAGAGAATTGAGGTTACAGGGCAACTGCTGCCCTGAAAACTACAGAGACAAACAGGTGGATTCAGAAAACCACAGCTTACATGGAGCAGAAGCCCTTGGCCACAGCTAATATTCATAGGAATGTTTTAAGCTAATATGGATGAATTGCTGAAGGCTCCGTGTGGACACACATGAGAATTTTAAAACTCTGAGGGAACCCGACCTTATGGAGGCTCTCACACATTGAAGAGTTTTTATCTCCAGTACTCTCTTCAGGTTCTTATTGTGAGGACTGGAGAAAAATCCCCCTACGCAGAGGGAGGGGAAAAGTAACCTTTTGAACAACACCGAGAGCTCTCTCTTCTCCTTAACAAGGCCCAACTTCAAGGGAAAGTAGTTTCCAAGTTCCTGACATACTGTGGTTTTACCAGAGCCTAACCAACCTGGAAGAATTGAGGAATACCCAATTCAGGATTACTAAAACACTGAGATCTCACTGTAGGATTATAGAAAATGTCTCCTCTGTCCACACCTCACTACCATATCAGTCCAGCTCCTGAATAATAGTAGGATTACAGCTAACAGAACTGCAAGTCTCAGTCCCTAGTTCATAGGTCTCTAAGAAAATTCAAAACAACAGGGGTGAGACAAAAGAATACTAGAGGCAGTTTTTGCCCTGATATCTGCAGCAAAAAGTAAACACAACCTAAGTAGCCAAACATGAAACTTCATGCTAAAATCCTATTTAACTTAGTTCCTTCGACCTAATCATTTCAGGCTTTCAACTAAAAATACAAGGCATGCACAAAGGCAAAATGAACAACGACAACAAAAAAACACAGTCCAATGAGACAAACCAAGCCTCAGAACCAGACTCAGATATAGCAGAGATTTTGAAATTAAAATAACTCTTAATTAATATACTAAGAGCTCTAATGGAAAAAAATGGACAACCTACAAGAACAGTTGGCAATGTAAGCAGAATGATTTTTCTTTTTTGGTAAGAACTAAAATTAGGTGTGTTTCTTTCTTTTTTAAAAAACTTTTTAGGTGCAGGGGCACATGTGCAGGTTTGTTATATGGGTAAACTTGTGTCACAGGGGTTTGGTGTACAGATTATTTTGTCAGCCAGCTACTAAGCATAGTGCCCAATAGTTATTTTTTCTGATCCTCTCCTTCCTCCCACCCTCCACCTTCTGATGGGCCCAGTGTCTGTTCTTTCCCTCTTTGTGTTCATATGTTCTCATCATTTAGCTCCCACTTATAACTGAGAACATGCTTTATTTGGTTTTCTGTTCCTGCATTAGTTTTCTAAGGATAATAGACTCAAGGTCCATCCATATTCTTGCAAAGGACATGATCTTGTTCTATTTCTTTTTGTCACTGCATATTATTCCATAGTGTTTGTGTACCACATTTTCTTTACCCAGTCTACCATTGATGGGCATTTAGGTTGATTCCATGTCTTTATTATTGTGAATAGTGCTATGATGAACATACACATGTGTCTTTATGGTAGAACAATTTATATTCCTTTGGATATACACTCAGTAATGGGATTGCTGGGTCAAATGGTAGTTCTGTATTTAGTTCTTTGAGAAATCACCATACTGTTTTCCACAATGGTTGAACTAATGTGTGTCAGTTTCTGTACCAGTACCACACTGTTTTAGCTACCATAGCCTTGTAGTATAGTTTTTAAGTAGGGTAATGTGATGCTTTCAGCTTTGTTCTATTTGCTTAGGATGGCCTTGGCTATTTGGGCTCTTTTTGGGTTCCATATGAATTTTAAAATAATTTTTTCTAGTTCTGTGAAGAATATCATTGGTAGTTTGACAGGAATAGTATTGAATCTTTAAATTGCTTTGGGCAGTATGGCCATTTTAATGATATTGATTCTTCCTATCCATGAGTAAGGAATATTTTCCCATTTGTTTGTGTCATCTCTGATTTCTTTGAGCAGTGTTTTGTGATTCTCATTGTAGAGGTCTTTCACCTCTGTTGTTAGCATATTTTTAGGTATTTTATTCTTTTTATGGCAATTGTGAATGGGATTGTGTTCATGATTTGGCTCTTGGTTTGGTGGTTTCTGGTTTATAGGAATGCTACTGATTTTTGTACATTGGTTTTGTATCCTGAAACTTTGCTGAAGTTGCTTATCAGCTCAAGGAGCTTTTGGGCAGAAACTATGGGGTTTTCTAGATATAAAATCATGTGGCTGGGCACAGTGGCTCACGACTGTAATCCCAGCACTTTGGGAGGCCAAAGCAGGTGGATCACAAGGTCAGGAGATTGAGACTATCCTGGCTAACACAGTGAAACCCCGTCTCTACTAAAAATGCAAAAAAAATTAGCTGGGCGTGGTGGCAGGCACCTGTATTCCCAGCTACTTGGGAGGCTGAGGGAGGAGAATGGCATGAATTTGGGAGGCGGAGCTTGCAGTGAGCCAAGATTGTGCCACACTGCACTCCAGCCTGGGTGACAGAGCGAGACTCCATCTCAAAAAAAAAAAAAAAAAAAAAATCACATTATCAAACAGAAAGACTAGAGCTCTAACAATCTAACAATCTAAAGTAAATGCTACAAATCAAAAATTCTGTAACAGAAATGAAGAAGGCCTTTGATGGGCACATCAATAAGGCCAAGGAGAGAATCAGTGAGCTTGAAGATAAGTCAATATCCTCAAAAACTAGGCCAGGCACGGTGGCCCACGCCTATAATCCCAGCACTTTGGGAGGCCAGGGCGAGTGGATCACTTGAGGCCAGAGTCTGAGACCAGCCTGGCCAACATGGTGAAACCCTGTCTCAACTAAAAATACAAAAATTAGCCGGGTGTGGTGGCGTATGCCTGTAATCCCAGCTATTCAGGAGGCTGAGGCGCAGGAATCACTTGAACCCAGAAGGCAGAGTTTGCAGTGAGCAGAGACTGTGCCACTGCACTCCAGCCTGGGCGACACAGCAAGACTCCTTCCCAAAAAATAAAAATAAAAATAAAAAAAGAAATCATGCAAGCAAGAAAAGAGTGTGCTAAAGAAAATTAATGTGTTGAAATACAACCAAAAACCTAGAATTTCATATCCCAATAAAATTATCTGGTTGGGTCTGGTGTCTCATGCCTGTAATCCCAATGCTTTGGGAGGCTTAAGGCAGGAGAATCACTTAGGCCAGGAGCTCAAGACCAGCCTGGGCAACATAGGGAGACCTTGTCTCTACTAAAAATAAAAATAAGATAGCTGGGTGTGGTGGCACATGCCTGTAGTCCCAGTTACTCAGGAGCCTGAGGTGGAAGGATTGTTTGAGTCCAGAAATTTGAGAGTGCAGTGAGCTGTGATACCACCACTGCACTCTAAGCTGGAGCAACAGAGCAAGATTCTGTCTCTTAAAAAAAAAAAAAAAAACCCTTAAAAAGTGAAGGAGTAATAAAGCCTTCCTGTCATAAATAAAAATTGAGAGAATTTGTCAGCGGTAGGCTTGACTTGTAAGAAGTGTTAAAAGAAGTTCTTCAGAGAGAAGAAAAATGATACAGGTAAAAAACTCAGATCTGCATGAAGAAAGGAAGAGCTTTAGGGAGGGAATAAATGAAGATGATATATTTTCTTTTTCTTGATCTTAATTTATCCAATGAATAACAGCATGTTCAAAATAATAAAGGCAACAGCATAGTGGGTGATTATCCCTTATGGATAAGTGAAATGAACAACAGTGAAACTAAAAAGAACAAGAGGGCCAGGTGCGGTGGCTCATGCCTATAATCCCAGCACTTTGGTAGGCCAAGGCGGGCGGATCACAAGGTCAGGAGTTCAAGACCATCCTGACCAAATAGTGAAACCCTGTCTGTACTAAAAATACAAAAATTACCTAGCTGTGGTTAAAATGGGAATATTCTGGTATAAGGTACTTGAACTGCCTGTGAAGTGATACTGTGTTATTTGAAAGTTGTCTGGCTTCAGTTGAAAATGCATATTGCAAACTCCAGGGCAATCGCTAACCAATTTTTTTTTTTTTTTTTTTTGAGACAGCGTCTCACTCTGTCACCCAGGCTGGAGTGCAGTGGTCTGCAATCTCTGCCTCCTGAGTTCAAGCGATTCTTCTGCCTCAGCCTCCCAAGTAGCTGGGATTACAGGTGCCCGCCACCATGCCCGGCTACTTTTTGCATTTTTAGTAGAGGCGGGGTTCCCCATGTTGGCCAGGCTGGTCTTGAACTCCTAACCTCAAATGATCCGCCTAAACTGACCTCCCAAAGTGCTGGGATTACAGGCATGAGCCACCGTGCCCAACCTAAAAACATTTTTTGAAGAAATATAATTAATATGCTATGACAGGAGAGAAAATGGAATGATATAAAATGTGCAATTAAAACCAGAGAAGGCAGGGCTGGGTGGGGTAGTTATACCTGTAATCCCAGCGCTTTTGGAGGCTAAAGTGGGAGAGTCACTTGAGCCCAGGAGTTCAAGATCAGCCTGGGCAACATAGAGACCTCATCTCTACAAAAAAGAAAAACAAACTTAGCCTGGCATGACTACGCACCTGTGGTCTCAGCTACTCAAGAGGTGGTGGGAGGATCACTTTAGCCCCGGAGGCAGAGGCTATAGTGAGCCAAGAGCATACCACTCCACTGCAGCCTGGGTGACAGACCAAGACCCTGTCACAAGAAACAAAACAAACAAACAAACAAAAAAGCAGAGAAGGTAGAAAAAGAATGGAAGATAAAAATCAATCAACTAATCAGTTAATCAAAGGCAAATATAGCATGTATTTATCCAACTACATCAATAATCACTTTAAATATCATTGGTCCAAATACACAATTAAAAGACTGAGATTCTAAGTGGATAAGAAAACAAGAGCCAACTATATGCTGACAAAAACAATCCTATTTTCAATTTAAAAACACAGATACATTAGAAATAAAGGAATGGAGAAAGAGCATGCTAACACTAATCAAAATAAATCTAGAATAGCTATTATTAATTTCAGAAAAAGTCATGCTTCAAAGCAATAAATATTATTAGAGATAAAGAGGAACATGATATAATGATAAAGGGGTAAGTTATTCAAGAGACATTACAATCCTTAATATGTCCACACCTGCAATGTATTTCTGATGCTGACTTAACACGTTAAGAGCTCAGTCCTCCACAAATCTCCTGTCACTTCAGACACTAGCTGCAAGCTCCCAGTTTTCAGGCTACCCACACTTCTGATCAAATGGCTACAAATTTGGGGTTCCCACTATCCTCTTAGGCTTGATCATTCACTAGAATGACTTACAGAACTCAGCTGGGCATGGTGGTTTATAGCTGTAATCCCAGCACTTTGGGAGGCCAAGGCAGGTGGATCATGAGGTCAGGAGATCAAGAACAGCCTGTCCAAGGTGGTGAAACCCCGTCTCTACTAAAAATACAAAAATCAGCCAGACACAGTGGCAGGCACCTGTAATCCCAGCTACTCAGGAGGCTGAAGCAGGAGACTCGCTTGAACCTGGGGGGTGGAGGTTGCAGTGAGCTGAGTTTATGCCACTGCACTCTAGCCTGGGTGAAAGATTGAAACTCTGTCTCAAAAACAAACAATCAGAAAGAATGACTTACAGAACTCATGAAAGTGTTTTACTTTTGATTACAATTTTATTATAAAGGATACAAACCAAGACCAGCCAAATGAAGATGCACATGGGTGAGGTCAGGAAGAGTCCCACATATGAAGCTCTTATCCTCAGGACACATCACCCACCCAACATATCAATGGGATGGAAAGTGCTAACTCAGGCTCCATGTCCAGAGTTTTTATTGGGTTTCACTACATGGGCATGGATGATTGAATCACTGGTCATGTGACTGAACTCAATCTCCAGTCCTCCCTCACTGCATAGAATATTACTATAAAGTTACAGTAATTATGGCACAGTGATTTGGCACAAGGCTAGATGTGAAGTGATAGAACATAATAGAGAGGTCATAAATAGGCCCACTCATATATAGTCATTGGATTTATAGAAAAGGTACCCCTTTATTCAGTGGAGAACAGTTGGCCTTTTTAATAAATGGTGCTGGAAGACATGTTCATATATTTTTTAAAGTTTCTTAATCATTATTCATGCCATGTGCAAAAATTAATGCAAAATGGATATGGAGTTAAAGCTAAAATTTTCTAGAAGAAAAATATGTGAATTAATGTTAACAATCTAGGAGTAGGAAAAGAATTTTTAAATAGGACACAAAAAGTGTTAATCATAAAATGTTAATAAATTGGAATTGATTAAAATTAAGAACTTATGTTTATCAAAAGACTTCAAGAAAGTAAATAAATAAAGATTTGAATCCAGATTATATAAAGATTTCCTAAAAATATTAAGAAGACCCCCAAATTATATTGGAAAGCTAGCAAAATATTTGAACAGATAATTTACAAAAGAGGATATCCAAATGACTAATAAGCATATGGACAAGTACTCAACATTATTATTCTTCAAGAAAATGAAAACTAAAACCACAATAAAATACTTGTATATGTCCATTAGAATGACTAATATTATAAAAACTGGAAACACCATGTGTTGTTGAGGATGTGAAACATCTAGAACTTTTAAACATTGATGGGAATGGAGATTATTACTTAATAAAACTATTTGGTAATAACCACTAAAGATAAATATACATCTACCCAATGAACTAGAAATTCTACTCCTAGACATATACCTAAAAGAACTAAATAAACATGTCCACAAATAGTCATATAAAAGAATGTTTGGGCTGGGCACCGTGGCTCATGCCTGTAATCCCAGGAATTTGGGAGGCCAAAGCAGGCAGATCACGAGGTCAGGAGATCGAGACCATCCTGGCCAACATGGTGAAACCCCACCTCTACTAAAATATAAAAATTTGGCCCAGTGAGATGGCTCACGCCTGTAATCCCGGGAATTTGGGAGGTCGAGGAGGGCAGATCACAAGGTCAGGAGATCGAGACTAACTGACAGACTAACATCTTGGCTAACACAGTGAAACCCCCTCTCTACTAAAAATACAAAAAAAAAAAAAAAAAAAAATTAGCCAGGCGTGGTGGTGGGTGCCTGTAATCCCACCTACTCAGGAGGCTGCGGCAGGAGAATGGCGTGAACCCTGGAGGTGGAGCTTGCAGTGAGCCAAGATCGTGCCACTGCACTCCAGCCTGGGCCACAGAGTGAGATTCCGTCTCAAATAAATGAATAAATAAAAATACAAAACTTAGCCAGGCATGGTGGCACGCCTGTAGTCCCAGCTACTCGGGAGGCTGAGGCAGGGGAATCACTTGAACCCGGGAGGCAGAGGTTGCAGTGAGCCGAGATTGCGCCACTGCACTCCGGCCTAGCGACAGAGCAAGACTCCTTCTTAAAAAAAAAAAAAAAAATTTAGGCGAGGTGTGGTAGCCCACGCCTGTAATCCCACTGCTTTGAAATGCTCAGGCGGGAGAATCACATGAGGCTAGGAGTTTGCAACCAATGTGGGCAACAAAGAGAGAACCTCTCTCCCAAAAAAGTAATTTAAGGCCGGGCGCGGTGGCTCAAGCCTGTAATCCCAGCACTTTGGGAGGCTGAGGCGGGCGGATCACGAGGTCAGGAGATCGAGACCATCCTGGCTAACACAGTGAAACTCCGTCTCTACTAAAAATACAAAAAACTAGCCGGGTGAGGCGGCGGGCGCCGGTAGTCCCAGCTACTCGGGAGGCTGAGGCAGGAGAATGGCGTAAACCCGGGAGGCAGAGCTTGCAGTGAGCTGAGATCCGGCCACTGCACTCCAGCCCCAGCGGCAGAGCGAGACTCTGTCTCAAAAAAAAAAAAAAAAAAAAAAAAAAGTAATTTAAAAAATTGGCTGGCATGGTGGCTCACATCTGTAGCCCTAACTACTTGAGAGGCTAAGATGGAAGGATGGCTTGAGCCCAGGAGTCTGAGACTACAGAGCTATGATCATACCACTGCACTCCAGCCTGGGTGACAGACCAAGAACCTGTCTCTTAAAAAAATATATATATATATATATATTTGTAGCACTTTATTCATATTCATCATGGCCTAAACCTAGAAATCACCTAATGTCCATCAAAAGGTGAATGGATAAATCTTGTGTGGTCAATTTCTATATTCTAGAATATTGTTCAGCAATAAAAAAGAACAAACTATGGGTAGATGTAACACCATGGATAAATATCAAAGAAATATGTTGAATGAAAGAAGTAGATATAAAATAGTACTACACTTTCATTTCATATTTGAAGTTCAAGAACAGGAAAAACTAATCAGTGACAGTAAGAGTCAGAAGAGTGACTAGCTCTGGGTCAGGGGAGATGACTGGGAAATGACTCTGAGGGAAATTTCTGGTGATGAAACATATATATATTTTGATTGTGTTTCAAGTTTGTAGAAACGTAAAAATTTGTCAGCCTTACACTTAAGATTTGTCTACTGTATGATATGTAAGTTATACTTTTTTTTTTTAGAGACAGGATCTCACTATGTTGCTGAGGCTGGAGTGCGGTGGTATAACCATAGCTTTCTGCAGCTTCAACACCCCTGGGCTCAAGCCATCCTCCCACCTCAGCCTCCTAAGTAGCTGGGACTATAGGCATGAGCCATCATGCCCAGCTAATTTAAAAAAATTTTTCGTGGAGACAGGGTCTTGCTAAGTTGCCCAGGCTGGTCTTGAACTCCTGGGCTGAAGCAACTCTCTCACAAAGAATTGCCGCCCAAAGTGCTGGGATTACAGGAGTGAGCCACTATGCCTTGTCAATACCTCAATTTTAATAGAGAAAACAATTAAACCTGAATGTACTTGTACCTCAAGCTAATAAAGCTTTTCATGCCAGTTATAAAGACAAATGTAACTATCATCAGAGTGAACAGGCAACCTACGGAATGGGGAAAATTTTTTTCAATCTATCCATTTTTTTCAATCTATCCATCTGGCTAATATCCAGAATCTACAAGGGACTTAAACAAATTTACAATTAAAAAAAACCCCATCAAAAAGTGGGCAAAGGATATGAACAGACACTTCTCAAAAGAAGACATTTATGCGGCCAACAAATATATGAAAAAAAGCTCATCGTCACTGGTCATTAGAGAAATGCAAATCAAAACCACAATGAGATAGCATCTCACACCAGTTAGAATGGTGATCATTAAAAAGTCAGAAAACAACAGATGCTGGAAAGGATGTGGACAAATAGGAACGCTTTTACACTGTTGGTGGGAGTGTAAATTAGTTCAACCATTGTGGAAGACAGTGTGGTGACCCCTCAAGGATCTAGAACCAGAAATACCATTTGACCCAGCAATCCCATTACTGGGTATATATCCAAAGGATTATAAATCATTCAACTACAAAGACACATGCACACATATGTTTATTGCAGCACTGTTCACAATAGCAAAGACTCAGAACCAACCCAAATGCCCATCAATGATAGACTGGATAAAGAAAATGTGGCGCATATACACCATGGAATACTATGCAGCCATAAAAAAGGGTGAGTTCATGTCCTTTGCTGGGACATGGATGAAGCTGGAAACCATCATTCTCAGCAAACTAACACAGGAACAGAAAACCAAACACCACATGTTTTCAGTCATAAGTGGGAGTTGAACAATGAGAACACATGGACACGGGGAGGGGAATATCACACACTGGGGCCTGTCGGGGGATGGGAGACTAAGGGAGGAATAGCATTAGGAGAAATACCTAGTGTAGATGATGGGTTGAGGGGTGCAGCAAACCACCATGGCATGTGTATACCTATGTAACAAACCTGCACGTTCTTGGCCGGGTGCGGTGGCTCATGCCTGTAATCCCAGCACTTTGGGAGGCCGAGGCAGGCGGATCACGAGGTCAGGAGATAGAGACCATCCTGGCTAACATGGTGAAACTCCGTCTCTACTAAAAATAAAAAATAAAAATAAAAAAAAATTAGCGGGCATGGTGGTGGGCACCTGTAGTCCCAGCTACTCAGGAGGCTGAGGCAGGAGAATGGTGTGAACCTGGGAGGTGGAATTTTCAGTGAGCCGAGATTGTGCCACTGCACTCCAGCCTGGGTGACAGAGCGAGACTCCATCTCAAAAAAAAAAAAAAAAAAAAAAAAAAACCTGCACAAACTTAAAGTATAATAATAATAATAATAATAATAATAATAATAATAATAATAAACTGATAAGAAAGAAACCACAATGTTAATGGCAGTTGTATTGGGTTGGTGGGATTAGATATTATAGTAGTTTCAAAATGTAGTTGCAAATTCTGTGACACTCTTCACACTAGAGAAAGCATCTGTGCCCCTTCTTTTTGTATGTGGTTAGTCTTGAGACGGCCTTGACCAAAGAGTGTTGTGGAAATGACTCTATGTGAGCACTAATGCTGGTTAATAAAAGCACTTGCACCATCTGCCTTGGTCTCTGGAACCACTCACTCTTGCAGTCCTCAGCTGTAAGAAATTCAACTACCCTAACACTACCTACCATGCTGTGAGAAAGCCCAAACTACATTGACAGGGTCTCCAGTCAACAGCCCCAAGACAGCCCAGCCTTTCAGTCATCTGAGCCCAGGTGCCAATCATGTGAGTGAAGACGCTTCCACCTGAAGATGATGCCAACTCCCAAATGTTCAGTCTTTCTACCTGAAGTTCCAGATATCTTGGAGCAGAAATAAGACATTGCCATATCACCCTGCCTGAATTCCAAAGAATCTACGAGCATAACAAAATGGTTGTTTTATGCCACTAATTTTGGGGTGGTTTGTTATTCATCAGTGGATAACTGGAACAGATGTGATGTTTATTCTTTTTACAGTAATTAGTAAGGAAAAAGTAAACAAAATTTTTAAAAAACAGGACACACTTTCAGAGGCCGAGATGGGCCATCACAAAGTCAGGAGTTCAGGACCAGCCTGGCTAATATTGTGAAACGCCATCTCTACTAAAAATAAAAAAATTAGCTGCGTGTGGTGATGGGCACCTGTAGTCCCAGCTACTCGGGGGGCTGAGGCAGGAGAATCGCTTGAACTTGGAAGGAGGAGGTTGTAGTGAGCCGAGATCACACCACCACACTCCAGCCTGGCTGACAGAGCAAGACTCCGTCTCAAAAAAAAAAGACACACGGTGTCAGCTGCTTCCCTCAGGAGAACTTTAGATGGGAAGAAAGAAGAAATAGATTGTCTCACCCCAAATGACCTTTCATATAAGATGTGTCTAATACCTCCTACCTGCCATCATATAAGAGACACCTAAAGGTACAGGTTCCAAGGTAGAAAGTGCTTGAAGTAGTGGGGGCATGATTTCCTGCTCTCTCTTCATAGGGCTAGCCAAGGATATGATGCATTTTCTAGTTGGAGGGCTGCTTAAAAAAGCCTGGAGTTGACTTCACAATACACTGTATACATAGCACACTGCCCTAAAAAGTCATGGCTCCCTCCAAAACACAACCACAGTTAATCAGAATGTTTGAAAAAGTCAGTTCTACTTAATAAAAGCTTATTAATCCAGGGTTAAACAAAAACCCGCTTTGTGGAAATCTTTCTAATATATATGAGTTTAATTGTTAGGATAATGCTAGCTGCTATAACAAATAAACCCAACAACGTATAGTGACTTGAAACCAATAAAAGTGTCAAGCATTTTTACTCATGTAACAGTACTGGCAGGGTGACCAGGGCGGTGGGCCATGTTTCCTCCATTAAGTCATTTGAAGGCTGTATTACTCTGTTCTCACATTGCTATAAAGAACTACCTGAGACTGGGTAATTTATAAAGAAAACAGATTTAATCGACTCACAGATACACAGGCTGTACAGTAAGCATGGCTGAAGAGACTGTAGGAAACTTACAGTCATGATGGAAAATGAAGGGGAAGCAGGCACATCTTACATGGCCAGAGGAGGAAGGGAGAAAAGGCAGAGGTGCTACACACTTTTAAATAACTGGATCTCATGAGAACTCACTCACTGTCACAAGAACAGCAAGGGGAAAATCTACCACCATGATCCAATCCCTCCCACCAGGCTCCTCCTCCAACATTGGGATTACAATTCAACATGAGATTTGGGAGGTGATATAAATCCAAACCACATCAGAGGCCTATGCTGACAAAGGCTATGCCATCTTCAACATGTGGGGCTTCTAAAATCACTCTGGCAGTTTTCTCCATTTCTGCCAATAAGGGGAGGGAAGAGCACCTAAAAGGGCTTATGAGAGGTTTGATTGACCAAGGCATAGAACAGAACACATTCCCTTCTATTGGCTTCTATTGGCTAGGACTTGGTTACATGGCTTTCCCTCCTTACTAGTGAGGCTTGGAGAATTCATCTATTTGTGAGCCCAGGAGAAAGAGAAAACAAATTGTGGTAAACATTTAGCAGTCTCTGTGACAATAGTTTGTATGTTGACTGCAAAAGTGGATGAACAAAACCAAGCCTCCTCTAAAGCAATACAATCTGGCAGAGTCCCTGGGTTATCATTCTGAACATAGATGCATATTGTTCAAGAGTTAAGAAAATTAGCATGACTGCATTCCAGTTCTATAAATTTTATCTTTATTCAGCATATTATTGTCATCCACATCTTTTAAAAAATAAAATAAAAAACAAAAAAACCGAATAACTACGTTTTACACAGCAAGGAACACTCATATATATCATTTTATTGTATCCTTACAACAATCCTGTGCAGTATATGTTTTACTCCCTTTCTTCCACGTTTTGCATATAAAGAAATGAGTCCCAGGGAGTTGAATGACTTGCCCCAAGTAGTGAAGCTAAAACTCTAATCTAGGTCTTTTTATTTCCGAATCCATAATCTACAACCACCTGTAGAGTTCTAATTAAGAGATATGAATGGTCAGGGCTCTATCCATATCTCTTTGGGCCTTTCCATTTCAGTGCAAGTCTGCCCAGCTCCAACTACCAGCATCTGCCTCTCTTTGCTTGAGGACTTCCTCTTGCTGCTAGAGGAGCTAAGCCTCAACCAATAGGCACTGTAGTATAAATATCTCAATTTCTTGACCTAGGGGTGAGCATGACTCAAGTACATTTTTACACTGACTCCCAGAGTTCCCCAAGAGTCTAGCTCCAGTTAACCTCAGTGATGACTTGCTGGATAATGCACATTTTATTGGCTGCCTTCCCTTCCCTGACTCACTTTCCTGCTCCCTTGTTGGTATTTCCTTCACCTCCCAAATAGACTTTATTTGCACTTAAATGCTTGTCTTAGGGTCTATTTCTGGGGGAACTCTAAGACAATTGAGTTCCTTGGAAACAATGTTTCTTTGCACTTCCTAGCACTCATTACCATTGCTAGTTTAGTCATTGGGTGTGATCTTAACATTGGAAAAACTTTTTCCCTGTCCACGAAGACATAAATTTTAAAAGATACTAGACAAACCTTTGCCTTTTTGGTTTTCTTTGATATTGAATAGAGATTATTTTTACAATTGATCTTTTACAGTTCAAATATCATTCATATGCCACAAAACTTACCATTTTAAATCGTACAATTCAGTGGTCTTCAGTATGTTCACAGAGTTATCTAACCATCACCATTGTCTTAGTCTGTTTTCTGCTGCTGTAATATATTACTACAGACTAAGTAATTTATAAAGAATAGAAGTTTATTTGCCTCACAGTTCTGGGACCTGGCAAGTTCAAAGGAACTTGGAGAGAGCCTTCTTGATGCATCATAACATGGCAGAAGGCATGACATGGTGAGAGAGGATGAGACTGTGTAAGCCAGGGTGGAAATCAGGCTGAACTCATCCTTTTTATCAGGAACTCATTCTTGCAATAACTAGCCCACTCTCACCATCTATTAGTGAGCCCAGAGCCTCATGATCTAATTACATTTTAAAGGTTCCACATCTAAATACTGTTACATTGGAGATTAAATTTCTAGCAAATGAACTTTGGAGTGGCACATTCAAACCACAGCAACCACTACATAACTCCAGAATCTTTTTGTTACACCAAAAGAAAACCCACACCTACTACTAGTTACTTTCCATGTTCTCCTACCACTAGCCTCTGGCAATCATTTAACTAGTTTTTGTCTGTGTGGATTTGCCTATTCTGCACATTTCATTTAAATGAAATCATTTGACATGTGGACTTTTGTGCCAGGCTTCTTTTAATTAGCATATTGTTTTCAAGGTTCTTAAGTGTTGTAGCATGTACCCTCTTTATGGCTGAACAATATTCCATTGTATAGATATACATTATATTTATGTATTCATCAGTTAATGCAAATTTGAGCTATTTCCACTTTTGGTTATTATAAATAATGCTGCTATGAACATTTGTGTACAAGTGTTTGTTTGAACACCTGTTTTTAATTTTCTTGGATATATATCTAGGAGTGGAATTACTGGGTTATATGGTAACTCTATGATTAACCTTTAGAAGAATTGGCAGACTGTTTTCCAAAGTGGCTGAACCATTAGACATTTCCACCAGTAATATATGAGGATTCTAATTTTTCCACACCTCTGTCAACACTTGTTACTTTTGTTTTTTTTTTTTGGTTATAGTCATCCTGGGGAGGTTGAAGAGGTATCTCAGTGTGGTTTTGATTTACGTTTACTTAATGACAAATGGTGGTGAGCATTTTTCAAGTACTTATTATATATTTGTATATATTCTTTGAAGAAATGTTAAAGAATTCTTTGCCCTTTTAAAAATTGGGTTATTTTTCTGTTTTTGTTGAATTGTCAGAGCTTTTTATATATTGTGGATATTAGACCTTTATCAAATATTTTGGTTTGCTAAAGTTTTTCCTCATTCTTGAAGTTGTCATTTTACTTTGTTGGTAGAATCTTATGTTTTCTTCCAAGAGTTTTATACTTTTAGTTCTACATTTAAGTCTTTGATCTATTTTGTGTTAATTTTTGTATATGGTGTGATGTAGGGCTTCAACTTTATTATTTTGCATGTGTATATTCAGCTGTCGTAGCATCATCTGTTGAAAAGACTCTTGTTTTCCCCATTGAATAGTTTTGGTATCCTTGTCAAAAATCAGTTGGGCCTGGCGCGGTGGCTCACGTCGGTAATCCAAGCACTTTGGGAGGCCGAGGTGGGTGGGTCACTTGAGGTCAGGAGTTCAAGACCAGACTGGTCAATATGGTGAAACTCCATCTCTACTAAAAATTAAAAAATTAGCCAGGCATGGTGGCAAACGCCTGCAATCCCAGCTACTTGGGAGGCTGAAGCTGAATTGCTTGAACTCGGTGGGTGGGGGTTGCAGTGAGTCAAGATCACGCCACTGCACTCCAGCGTGAGCAACAGAGTGAGACTCTGTCTCAAGAAAAAAAAAATCAATTGACTGTAGATGTATGAGTTTATTTCTGGACTCTCAATTCTATTTCATCAATCTATTTGTCTGTCCTTATGCCAGTACCATACTCTCTTGATACTGTACCTTTGTAGTAAGTTTTGAAATCAGGAAGTGTGAGTCCTCCAACTTTACTCTTTTTTTTTTTTAAGATTGTTTTAGCTATTCTGAGTCCCTTGTGTTTTCGTCACAGCTGGAGTTCCTTAATGTCTCCTGAACTCTCTAGCATGTACTGTCCTAGCTGAGAAAACCTGAGTCCCTGTATTTTCTAAGAGTAGCTCTTGTAATTAGGTAGGAATTATGTGGCCCCAAATATCTGCTTCACTGGCAGAAACTTAATTATTATACCTTTATTTCTTTAACTCAGAGACTTTTGAAGGACCACAGGAGCCAATCAGTCCAAGGCACAAAGGGAATTTAGGCAATAATCCTGCTGAAGGGTTCAGAGGCAGTCTTCTTAGCGTCACAGATTTCAGAGGCACCGATTTCAGAGCTCTACCACTGCTTTCTGTGTGCCTTTGGGTTATGTACTTATTTAAAGTTCAGTGTCTTCACTTTAAAAATAGAGATAATAATATCTACCTCTCAGAATTATTAAGATGATAAATAGGATCATATATTTTCAGTGCTCGACAGAGTAGCAGACGGAAGACCTTGAACTATCTTTTTAAAACTGACTGCCTTGTTTTAAGCCAGATAAGCTCAAGGGTCAGGAAGTGGGACCTATGTGTGTACCAGGAGCCCTTGCGGGCCAATGTCTAGACAGGCTTGTGTGCCCTGAAAGGCCCCTACTATAGGGACTAGAGCCAGGGAAACTGTGGGCAGAAACAGAGGCAGAGGTGAGCAAAGGAAAAGGAAGAGAGCTTCCTTCTAGAAGGTTCAGAGTTAGGAAAGATGCAGGGAGGGGGAAAGGTGATGTGCCCTTTGAAACCAGATTGGACAAAAAAAAGAATTCAGTAGCACTGGAGAAGGAAGATCTATAAAGAGCCTTCTGCCTTCTGAGTTCTTCTTACCCAAGAAAAATGTTAGCAATGAAGGCTTACACCAACACATATCAGACACTTTGGGGTTTTGCTTGTCTTCCTCAAGTACTATATTATATAATCTTATATGAACTGTAGGAGGAAAATCAGGTTAATGTTGATTTTGGTTTACATCTTCATTTATTCACTGGAACTTGCCTGGGATCTGACACTTACTTAAAGGCCTGGCTCATGGCTAAGCCTAGCTTTGGATTCTTGTGAGACCACACATCACCATTTACTTACTGAACACAGCAATCAGCACTCAGCTCTCCTTCTCCAGTAGGCCACATCTCCTGATACAAAAGCTAGATTTGAGTTTGAATGTGATGCAAGCTGCCTGGAAGCCTTGAGAGGTGTCCTAATGATAGAAAACTGCATTTCGGCTCATGCTAACACCCATTTACTTTCATTGCAGTTACAGAGATGTATGAAGGAGTCTGAATCTGCATCTGGTCTCAATAGGAAGAATTAGTATTGATTAGCTTTGGGAATGGTAGCATAGAGTTATAAGTATAGGGTATGATTGGCCATTCTGGGACCATACAAGAAAATGCTTATTAAATTGATAATTAGGCTGGGTTCAGTAGCTCATGCCTCTAATCTCAGCACTTTGGGAGGCCAAGGTGGGTGGATCACTTGAGGCCAGGAGTTCAAGACCAGCCTGGGCAGCATGGCAAAATGCTGTCTCTACAGAAAATACAAAAATTAACCAGACATAGTGGTGTGCGCCTGTGGTCCCAGCTACTTGGGAGTTGCAGGGGGAGGAAGATCCCTTGAACCCAGGAGGTCAAGGCTGCAGTGAGCCAAGATCGTGCCACTACTCTTTAACCTGGGTGACAAAAGTGTGACCCTGTCTCAAAAAAAAAAAAAGATAATTAACATGCTGTTTATTCCATTAAAAATACGAAGAACACAAAGTTTAAAAGATGTATGTACCCTCAGGTTCCAAGGCAACAGCTGCTATGCCCACACTAGACCCAATGAATTCCTGGGGGAAAGAGGGTTTTGGAAAGAAGAGTTTCCCTCAGCAAGGAGAGAAGGTGCAGGTCTATGCTCTTTCACTTGAAAGCAAATTCCTCTCATCTTGTATTTCATTTCTGAAAAGATTCAGTGAAAAAAGAAGTTGTTTATATGCAATTAATTGAATTTTTGAAACTTTATCACCTGCTTTTTTTTTTGTTTTTGAGACGGAGTCTTGCTGTGTCACCCAGCCTGGAGTGCAGTGACGCCATCTATGCTCACTGGAAACTCCACTTCCCGGGCTCAAATGATCCTCCTGCCTCAGACTCCCAAGTAGCTGGAATTACAGGTGCCCACCACCACGCCTGGCTAATTTTTGTATTTTTATATTTTACTTCTTTTTTTTTTTTTTTTTTAGGTGTTTCACAATGTTGGCCAGGCTGGTCTCAAATTCCTGACCTCTGGTGATCCATGCACCTCAGCCTCGCAAAGTGCTGGGATTACAAGTGTAAGCCAGCACGCCTGGCCTCATTTTGTTTGTTTTTTTGTGGCAAAATATATATTTTTAAAAATTACCATTTTAATCATTTTTACATCTGCATTTCAGTGACATTAACTGAACCATCACCACTGTCCATCTCCAGTACTTTTTCGTCTTCCATCACCAACATTCATCTCTAGAAAACTGTCAACTTCCCAAACTGAAACTGTAGCTACTAAACAATAACTCCCCATATCCCGCTTCTTCCATCTCCTGACAATCACCACTCTACTTCCTTTTGAATACCACACACACACACACACAGATATGTGTATATATGAGGGTGTATATGTATACATATATAAAAAATATATATATACCTTCATATAAGTGGAGTCATACAATATTTGTTATTTATGTTTAGCTTATTTCACTTAGCATAATGTCCTCAAAATTAATCCATGGTGTAACATGTGTCAGAATTTCCTAAAGTTTTTAAGGTTGTATAATATTCCATTGTGTATATATACAACATTTTGTTTATCCATTCATCCATTGATGGATACTTAAGTTTCTTCCACCTTTTGGTCATTGTGAATAATGCTATTATGAACAGCGATTCAAGTTCTTGCTTTTTTTCTTTTTTTCAGAGGGAGTCTCTCTCTCTCGCCCAGGCTGAGTGCAGAGGCGCAATGTCAGCTCACTGCAACTTCCGCTTCCTGGGTTCACACCATTCTCCTGCCTCAGCCTCCTGAGTAGCTGGGACTACAGGCACCCACCAGCACGCCCGGCTAATTTTTTGTATTTTCATTAGAGATGGGGTTTCACCATATTAGCCAGGATGGTCTCTATCTCCTGACCTCGTGATCCACCTGCCTCGGCCTCCCAAAGTGCTGGGATTACAGGCGTGAGCCACTGCGCCCAGCCACTTTTACTTTTGTTTTTGGATTTATACCCAGAAATGAAATTACTGTATTATATGGTGATTCAGTGTTTAATTTTTTGAGAAACCAATATCCTGTTTTCTATAGCAGCAACACCATTTCCCATTCCCACTAGCCATGCACAGAGTTCCAGTTTTTTACCAGCACTTATTTTCTGATGTTGTTGTTTTTAATAATGGCCATTCTAATGGGTTTGTGGGGGATTAAATATCATAGTGCACAAGGGTTCAATTTTTCAGCAACACTTGCTATTTTCGTGTATGTTATTGTTGTTAATAACAGTCATTCTAATAAGTTTGCTTGTGGAGTGGTAAAGTTCATAGTTGTTTTAAAAATACTGTGGAAAATCCAATGCAATAAGATATTTTTGTATATAATTTTTCTTCTCCTTAATTTTTGAAATATCATGTTATCGTTCTTTGAGTAAAATACTGGGTGGAGCATACTCTCTCTCTCTCTATATATATATATACACACACACACATATTTATATATATACACATATATATTTATATGTATATATATATTTATATTTTAAATGCTTAAATTTTATTTCCACATATTAGTATCTAAGCAGACAGTTCTAACAGGCACAAAGAATGACCCTGAGATAATTCCATGTGTCTCCCAAGTTCCTCTGAAGGCCAGGAGAAAATGTATCCTTTCAGGAGGTTTTCTAAATGCAGAGCTGGGAGTGTTGGCTCAGAGGTAGGTAGGCATTAACCTCCCTGCCAGAACAGGGAGCCCTGGTTTGATGATGAAACTTGTGTTTACGGTGCAACTTCTCATCTGAATTACTGAGGAACTGGCATTTGGACAAAGATGCATAAGACATGGCCTCTGCCTTCTGGGAAAGCAGCCAGTTGGATTAGATTAAAAGAGGTAGGTTGAAAGAGTAGTCCAGGTTACTGGAGAGAAAGGAAATGCTGTGGAGCTTCTGAGGGCTCTCCTCAGGACTATGATCATCTGGGAAGGCTACCTGCAGGTAGTGGGACACATTTGGGATCTTGAGGACCGAGTAGGTCTGAGAGGAGTGTGGTATAATGAGGAGTGGGGAATATTCCTGGGAGGAAAAAGAGCCCAAGGAAAGGGAGGAGAAAATAAATCTGAGCTATTCACATGTGCTGTCCAGGGGATTAAGGACTGACCTAACCAGTGTCCCAGACCCCAGCGAGGCTGCATCACAGCCTCCACAAACAAATGAAGCCCAGGCCACTGAGGGATTTGCAGAACTGCTGATTTTGCTTATAGTTGAAGAAATCATACGGATACTACACTGCTGTCCTCACCCAGAACCAAAGCCAAAGCACTCCACCCAATGGAAACTATAGGACACATCTACAGGAAAAAGTTTTCCCCTATGAAACCTACTCCATAGGCCCGGTGTGATGGCTCATGCCTGTAATCCCAGCATTTTGGGAGGCCAAGGCAGGTGGAACACTTGAGGTCAAGAGTTAGAGGTCAATGTGACAAAACCCTGTCTGTACTAAAAATACAAATATTAGCCAGGCGTGGTGACACATGCCTGTAATCCCAGCTACTTGGGAGGCTGAGGCAAGAGGATCACTTGAACACAGGAGGCAGACATTGCAGTGAACCGAGAGATTGTGCCACTGCACTCCAGCCTGGGCGGCAGAGCGAGACTCCATCTTGGAAAAAAAAAAAAAAAGAGCTACTCCATAAAATTGGAAGAAGCAACTGTTCCACCAGATCTGCAATATAGATGTAAGGACACAAGAAACATGAAAAAGCAAATAAATATTACCCTTCCAAAGAAACACAGTAATTTTCCAGTAACAACATCCCTGCAACGGTAACCCATGAAATACCCAAAAAGAAATTCAAAACAATGGTCTTAAGCAAACTCTGCAAGATGGAAAAAAAAAAAAACAAAACAGATAAGCAATTCAAGAAATTAGGAAACAAATTTTAATCTGAATGAGAAACTGAACAAAGACATAGATATAAAAAAAGAACCAAACAGAAATCCTGGAAATAAATAATTCAGTTACTAAAATAAAAGTACAATTGAGAACTTCAACAATAAATATCTATTATTTCTAATTTTAGAAATTAGAAATTAGAAAGATTTTCTAAACTTGAAGACAGGTCTTTTGAAATAAGCCAGTCAGACAAAAAAAAAAAAATTAAAGAATGCCAACACAATATGTGAGACACCATTAAGCAATCAAATATTCATATTTTGGGAGTTCCTTAGGAAAAGAGATGAGATAAGGAATAGAAAACCTATTTAATAAAATAATAGCTGAAAACTTTTCAAGTCTTGAGAATGATATAAACATCCAGATACAGAAAGTTCAACAATCCTCAAATATATTCAACCCAGAAAGTTTCTCTCTGAGGCACATTATGCTTAAACTGTCAAAAGTCAAAGAGATTTCTAAAAACAGCAAGAGGAAAGCATCAAGTCTCACATAAGAGAATACCTACTAGACAATCAGTAGGTATCCCAGCAGAAACTTTACAAGCCAAGAGATAATGGGATTATATATTCAAAGAGATGAGAGAGAGAGAGAGAAAAAAACAAAACAAAACACAGTGGCCAGGAATACTATATCCACCAAAGTTAGCCTTCAGAAATGAAGGAGAAATAAAGTTTCTCCACATACAAGCAAAAACTGAAAAAATTTGTCACTACTAGACCATATCTACAAGAAATGCTGAAGGGAGTCCTATATTTGGAAGTGAAAGGAGGATGTCTACCATCATGTAAATCCATGAAAATATAAAACTCACTGGTAGAACATACACACAAATCTGAAAGAGAAAGAACCAATATTACCACTACAAAAAAACCGCTGAACATCAAAGATAAACAGTGATGGAGAAAGAAAGGAACAAAAGATATGCAAAACAACCAAAAAACAATCAACCAAATGACAGGAGTAAGTCCTCACCTGTCAGTAACAACTTCGAATGTAAACAGTTTAAATTTCCCAATTTGAAAATAGAAACTGGATGAATGGATTAAAAAAAAAAAAAAAAGACCCAACTATATGCTGCCTAGAAGGCCCTCACTTCACTTGTAAAGACACAAATAGACTGAAAGTAAAAAGGGATTCCATGTGAAAGGGAACCAAAAGAGAGCAGGAGTAGCTATGTCTATATAAGACAAAAGAGACTTTAAGTCAAAAAACATAAAGAAAGACAAAGATGGTCATTATATAATGATAAAAGGATCAATTCAGCAGGAAGATCTAACAATTGTAAATATACATGTATCCAACACTAGAGTACTCAGATATATAAAGCAAATATCATTTGAGCTAAAAGAAGAGATAGACCACAATACAATAATGGCTGTGGACTTTAGCATCCCCCTCTTATGATTAAACAGATCGTCTTGACAGAAAATCAATGAAGAAACATTGGAATTAAACTACACTACAGACCAAATGAACCTAACAGATATTTGTAGAACATTTCATCCAATAGCTGCAGGTTACACATTCTTCTCATCAGTACATGGAACATTCTCCAGGATTGCCCATATATTAGGGCAAAAAAGAAGTCTCAACAAATATTTAGAAATATAAACTATATCAAGTATTTTCTCAAACTACAATGGAATAAAACTAAAATAAATAACAAGTATAACTGAAAACTATACAAATACTTGGAAATTAAACAAAATGTTCTTGAACAATCAGTGAATCAATTAAGAAATTAAGAGGGAAATAAAAAAATTATTGGAACAAATGAAAATAGAAACACAACATATCAAAATTGATGGGACCCAGCAAAAACAGCACTAAGAGGGAAATGTATAGCAATAAATGTCTACATCAAAAAAGTAGAAAGATTCTAAATAAGCAACCTAATGATACACCTAAAGGAACTAGAAAAGCAAGAACAAACCAAACTCAAAATTAATAGAAGGAAATAAATAAACATCAGAGCAGAATTAAATGAAGTAGAGAAAAAAATTACAAAAGATCTAAGAAATCAAAAATTGGTTTTTTGAAAAGATAATCAAAATTGGCAAATTATTAGTTAGACTAAAGAGAAAAGAGAGCTGATCCAAATAAATAAAATCAGAAATGAAAAAGCAGATATATCTGGCATTATCACAGAAATATAAAGGACCACCAGAGATTATTAAAAACAACTATACACCAACAAACTAGAAACCTAGAAGAAATGAATAAGTTCCTGGACACATATAACCTACCAAGGTTGAACCAAGGAGAAATAGAAAACCTGAAGAGACTAAAAACAGGTAACAAGATTAAATTAGTAATAAAAAGTCTCACGACAAAGAAAAGCCCAGGATTGGATGGGCTTTTGTGCTGAATTATACGAAACTTTCAAAAAAGAATTAACATCAATTCTTTTCAAACTACTCCAGAAATTTGAAGAGGAGAGAATTCTTCCTAACTCATTCTGCAAAGCCAGCATTACTATAATATCAAAACCAGAGAAGAAGATCTTGTACTTGATAGCACAACAGGGTGACCATGGTCAACAAAAATTTACTGTACATTTAAAAATTACTAAAAGAGTATAATTGGAATGTTTGTAATACAAAGAAATGATAAATGCTTGAGGTGATGGATATACCACATACCCTCATGTGATTATGATATATTGTATGCCTGTATCAAAATATCTCATGTACCTAATAAATATATACACCTACTATATACCCATAAAAATTACAAATTTAAAAATCATGCTGGGTATGATGGCTCATGCCTATAATCCCAGCACTTTGGGAAACTGAGGCAGGAGGACTGCTTGAGCCCAGGACTGTGAGACCAGTCTGGACAAGATAGTGAAACCCTATCTCTACAAAAAAATTTTAAAAATTGGTTGGGCGTGGTGGCTCATACCTGTAATCTCAGCACTTTGGGAGACCTAGGAGGGCGGATCACGAGGTCAGGATATCGAAACCATCCTGGCCAACATGGTGAAACCCATCTCTACTAAAAATACAAAAATTAGCTGGGCGTGGTGGCATGCACCTGTAATCCCAGCTACTCAGGAGGCTGAGGCAGAAGAATTGCTTGAACCCAGGAGGCAGAAGTTGCAGTGAGCTGAGATCATGCCACTGCACTCTAGCCTGGCAACAGAGTGAGACTGCATCTCAAAAAAAAAAAAAAAAAAAAAATTAGTTGTGCATGGCACGGTGGTGCATGTTTGTACTCCCAGCTACTAGAGAGGTGGAGGTGGGAAGATCTTTTGAGCCTAGGAGTTTGAGGATACAGTGAGCTGTGACTGCACCACTGCATTCCTGCCTGGAAGAGAAAGTAAGACCCCATCTCTAAAAACAAAACAAAATGAAAACACAAACAAACCAGACAAGAACACAACAATAACAACAACAGCGATAGACCAGTACCCCTCAACAAAATAATAGCAAACCAAATCCAGCAGAATATAAAGAAGATCAAGGGGGATTTACTTCAGGAATGCAAAGATGGTTCAACAAATCAGTACATGTGATACATCACATCAACAAAATGAAGAACAAAAACCATACAATCATCTCAATAGTCACAGCAAAAAAGCATTTGATAAAATTCAACATCCCTTCATGATAAGAACTCTCAGCAAATTAACTATAGAAGGAACATAATACAATAAAGGTCATGTATGACAAACCCACAGCTAACATCACACCAAATAGAGAAAAGCTGAAAGCTTTTCCTCTAAGAAGTGGAACAAGACAAGGATGCCCACTTTCACCACTCTTATTACACACAGTATTGGAAGTCTAGCTAGAGCAGTTAGGCAAGAGAAAGAAATACAGGGCATCTAAATTTTCAGACAACATAACCTTATATAGAGAAAATCTTAAAAACTCCACCCAAATATCTGACAATAGATAAGCAAATTCAGTAAAGCTGCAGGATACAAAATCAACATAGAAAAATCAGTAGAATTGTTATATACCAATAATGAATTAGCTGAAAAAGAAATCAAGAAGGCAATCCCATTTACGATAGCTACAAAAACAAAACCAAATACCTAGGAATAAATTTAATAAAGAAGGTGAAGCATCTCTATAATGAAAACTGCAAAACACAAGGAAAGAAACTAAAGAAAACAGAAAAAATGAAAAGACATCCCATGTTCATGAATTGGAAGAATTAATATTGCTATAATGGCCATCCTACTCAAAGCAATCTACACATTCAGTGCAATTTGTATCAAAATACCAATGACATTCTTCAAAATCCTAAAATTTATATGGAACCACCAAAGACCTTAAATAGCCAAAACAAAAAACAAAAAACAACAACAACAACAACAAAAAAAAAGAGAGAGAGAGAAGAAAAAAAGCTGTAGGCATTACACTACCTGACTTAAAAATATACTACAAGTTATAGTAACCCAAACAGCATGGTATTGTTATTAAAACAGACACAAAAACCAATGGGAGAATATGGGAACCCAGAAACAGATTCACATATTTATAGTCAGCTGATTTTCAACAAAAAGTACCAAAAACTTACATTAGGAAAGAACCACCTCATCAATAAATGGTATTGGGAAAACTGGATATCCACATGCAGAAGAATGAAACTAGACCTATATCTCTCACCATATGTATAAAAAGAACTACTAAGAATGGTTTAAATACCAAATGTAGGACCTGAAACTATAAAACTACTTTAAGAAAACACTGGGAAAATGCTATAAAGCAGTAGTCTGGGCCATCATTTTATGGGTAAGACTTCAAGAGCACAGGCAATCAAAGCAAAAATAGACAAATTGTGCTATTTCAAACTACAATGTTTCTGCACAGAAAAAAAAAAAACAAACAGTTAACAGAGTGCAGCAAAAACCTGCAGAATTGGAGAAAATATTTGCAAACTGTTCATCTGACAATATCCTGAGTACATAAGAAATGCAACCAATAGCAAAGACAAGCAAAAAAACAAAAACAAAAGCCCCACAAATAATCAGATTGGCAAAGGATCTGAATAGATTTTTCTCAATAGAAGACATACAAATGGCCAACATGTACATGAAAAAATGCTCAACATTACTAATTATCAGGGAAAAGCAAATCAAAACCACAATGAGTTATCTTCTCACCCCAGTTAGAACAGCTATTATCAAAAGGGAAAAAAAAAAACAAAAACAAAAACAAATGCTGGTGAGGATGCAGAGAAAAGGGAACTATTATACTTTGTTGGTGGGAATGTAAATTAGCACAGCCATTATAGAAAAGAGTATGGACAGTCCTCAAAAACCTAAAAATAGAACTACCATGTGATCCAACGATCCCACTGTTGGGTATTTATCCTAAGGAAGGGAAATCAGTATATTGAAGAGATATCTCCTCCCCTATTTTTATTGATTGATTGATTGATTGATTTGGAGATGGAGTTTCCCTCTTGTTGCCCAAGCTGGAGTGCAATGGCGCAATCTCGGCTCACTGCAACCTCCGCCTCCCAGGTTCAAGTGATTCTCTTGCCTCAGCCTCCTAAGTAGCTGGGATTACAGGCATGTGCCACCATGCCCAGCTAAATTTTTTTTTGTATTTTTAGTAGAAATGGGGTTTCACCATGTTAGCCAGGCTGGTCTCGAACTCCTGACCTCAGGTGGTCCACCCGCCTCGACCTCCCAAAGTGCTGGGATTACAGGCGTGAGACACCATGCCTGGCCATGCACCCCTATTTTTATTGCAGCACTATTCACAATAGCCAAGATATGGAATCTACTAAGTGTATGTCAATACTGGATATAGACATGGAATACATAAAGAAATTTATACACACACACATACACACACACAGAGACACACACACAATGGATTATTCAGCCACTAAAAAGGATGAGATCCTGTCATATGCATCAAAGTCAGGTCCAAAGAAATAAATACCACATGTTCTCTCTCATATGTGGGAGTGAAAAAACTTGAGCACATTGAAGTAGAGAGCAGAATTGTGGTTAGAGGCTGGGACAGATAGTGGGGAGGAGAGGATAGGGAGGCGTTTGTTAACAGATACAAAATTATAGCTAGATAGGAGGAATGAATTCTAGTATTATATAGCACTGTAGGGTGACTATAGATAAGAATAAGAATAATCTATTGTATATTTTCAAATAGCTAGAAGAGAGAATTTCTTTTTTTTTTCTTTTTGAGACAGAGTCTCACTCACTCTGTCACCCAACTTGGAGTGCAGTGGCACAATCTTGCCTCATGGCAGCCTCTACCTCCCCGGTTCAACTGATTCTCCTGCCTCAGTCTCTCGAGTAGCCTGGGGTTACAGGCATGCACCACCACACCTGGCTGATTATTTGTGTGTGTGTTTTTTGTTTGTATTTTTAGTAGAGACAGGATTTCACCATGTTGGCCAGGCTGTCTCGAACTCTTGACCTCAAGTGATTCACCCGCCTCAGCCTCCCAAAGTGCTGGGATTAGAAGCATGAGACACTGCGCCCAGACAGGTGTGAGACACCGCACCCACCTCTCGCCCGGCCTGGAAGAGAGAATTTTGAATGTTGCCAACACAAATGGATGATAAAAGATCATACATATGCTAAGTACCCTGATTTAATCATTACACATTGTATACATGTATTGAGATATCACTCTCTATCCCATAATGTCTACAATTATTACACGCCAACTAAAAATACTTTTTTAAAAAATCTGAGCTATTTAGAGACTCTTTATAAGGTTGTTTAAAAATCAATCAATAAGAGGACCATTGACATTACCTTCTTTCAAGGGAGAAGTTTTTGAGCAGAGGTGTGATGCCATCAATCTATTGTTTAAAAGGAATGTTCTAGTAGCAGGCTATGGATCTGACAGAAAGTAAAGAGAAGAAATAAGAGAGCCTTGGTATTCTGAGGTGAGGCGCGGTGGCTCACACCTGTAATCCCAGCACTTTGGGAGGCCAAGGCAGGCAGATCACTTGAGGTCAGGAGATCGAGACCAGCCTGGCCAACAATGGTGAAACCCTGTCTCTACTAAAAATACAAAAATTAGCCAGGTGTGGTGGCAGGGGCCTGTAATCTCAGCTACTCGGGAGGCTGAGGCAGGAGATTCACTTGAACCCAGGAGGTAGAGGTTGCAGTGAGCTGAGATTTTGTCACTGCACTCCAGCCTGGGTGACAGAGGGAGCCTACTTCCAAAAAAAAAAAAAAAAAAAAAGAGAGCGAGTGAGCCTTGGTATTCTGAGATGAGAGGCTCTAAACTTCAGACTAGGCTGTCAGTAACACTCAGCACTTCTGATAAACATGCCCCGACCCCAATTTTCACCTATTTATTAGGTTGGTGCAAAAGTAATGGCGGTTTTTCCATTAAAAGTAATGGAAAAAAACCGCGATTACTTTTGCACTAACCTAACACTTCGCATTCCTGATACCTGGCATTTAGGCCACTAGCCTCACAGCCCAGTCCTGGCCTCTGATGAGCCAGGGCTGCTGGGTGCAATTTGCTCTGCCTTCTGGCTCTTCACACTGCTTTTCTCCTCCTGTCTCCCCAACAAACCACCCGCTGTGTCAGGGGACAGGCCCATGGCCAGTCTGGATGAGAAGTCAAACTAGTTTTTCTAGTCTAGACATCCCCCGTAACAAGACCTTCAGAATGACCCATAAGTCCTGCCCTACTTTGGGCTTCGGCAGAGGGAAAAAACCAGAAATTACAATAACTAAAGTAAAAGAAGAAAATAAAAATCAGCCATAATTCCTATCATCAGAAGTATAGATTAGGTTTTGCTGAAATAACAGACAATTCCCAATATCAGTGGCTTAATCCCATTGATATTTTTTTCCTCAAGCTATGATAATCACGTCAGAAGGTTGGCTGGGACATCTGCTCCAATGTCATCATCCTTCCTACTCTAGGACTCAGGTAGTCAGAGCTACTACCTACCATTTGGAACACCACTGGTTGCTGTGGCAAAAGGAAAAGAAGAGAGCGATGAAAAGTCACACACCAACAATTAAATACTTGACGCAGAAATGACATATGTTACCAGCACTGTCACATGGTCCAGCCCAACTACAAAGGGGCTAGGCAGTGTGACTTCTACTCTATGCCTCAAAGGCATAGCCAGAAATATTTAGTCAGAAGCACAGATGCCTATCATACCTGGGGCAGTTAGAGCTATACAGATGCTTTTTGACTTACAATGGAGTTATGTCCTAATAAACCCACCAAAAATTAGAAACATTGTAAGTAAATTCTGGGCACGGTGGCTCACAGCTGTAATTTCAGCATTTTGGGAGGCTAAGATGGGTGGATTACTTGAGTCCAGGAGTTCAAGACCAGTCTGACCAACATGGTGAAACCCCATCTCTACTAAAAATACAAAAATTATCTGGTTGTGGTAGTACACGCCTGTAGTCCCAGGTGCTCGGGAGGCTGAGGCAGGAGAATCACTTGAACCAGGAGGCAGAGGTTGCAGTGAGCGAAGATCGCTTTTTGTTGTACTGACTTATTGAATATATTTTATGAATACCATCATGTATTTAACCAATCTCCTAATGCTGGACATTTAGGTTATCTTGCAAGTTTTTTATATTAAATAATGATGCACTGGAAATCCTCAGACACATGTCTTTGTGCCCTTGTGCTATTATTTCCTCAGATACATTTCCGGAAAGAAATTGTTGAATCTAGAGACTCAATGCCGTCTTTTACATTTTGATAGATACCACAAAACTGCAAGGCAGTAATGCTGTGTCAAGTTGTACTCTTACCAGTGGCATTAAGAGTTTCAAGAGCTCGATTTCGTCAGGAGTGACTTGATTCCTTAGCAGTAGCTTTCACATTAATAGTGATATTGACAACACTTACTACATCAGGCCATGTGCTAAGTACGGGTTGAATATCCCATATCTGAAGTGCTTGGGACCACAAATGTTTCAGATTTTGGAATATTTACATTACATATACTTTTGGATTCTGCATCCCAAATCCAAAAAATTTGAAATCTGAAATACTTCAATGAGCATTTCCTTTAAGTATCATGTCACTATTCAAAAGGTTTCGGAGTTGGGAGTATTTTGAATTTTAGATTATTTGATTAGGGACATTCAACCTGTTGTTATTGAGCATCATTTCATTTAATCCTTACAATGTGTAGGGGAGATAGTATAATATCTACTTTCAAGATGAGAAAGCTGAAGCTCAGAGAGTTTAGATAACCCACGCAAGTTTACACAGTTAGGAAGTAACAATGTTGGGGATAACAAAGATTCTCTCCTTAACCAAACTTTCATCAGGCTCCTCTGAGTCATCTTTTTGAGGCCTCACCCTGAAGGCTTTGTCCTTGGCCCGTTTAGTCCAGTTTTAGTAAGAATCCTGTTGGGTCAGTTTAGCAAATATCCCCCTCGCCCTTGATATCTGATGAAATTCCTCATCCCTACCTTTTGGTATTTTTTCACCCTGACCTTCCTTCAGCAAGAAGCTTGTCAAGTCAGTTTAGCAAGAATCTGCCTTACCCCTTGTTTACCCTTATAAAATGTTTACTGTTAGTAATTTTCCATCCACTCACCCTACCCTGTCCCTTGGCTATAAATCTCCGCTTTTCCTTGTTGTATTGAGAGTTGAGCCCAATCTCTCTTCCCTGGCAAAATCCCATTGTAGTGGGTTTTCGAGACTTTATTCAAGTCTCCCTTGAATAAAGTCTGCCTTACTGTCTTTATCAAATGTCATGAATAATTTTCTTTTCTTTTCTTTTTTTTTTTTTTTTTTTTGAGACAGAGTCTCGTTCTGTCGCCCAGGCTGGAGTGCAGTGGCGTGATCTCGGCTCACTGCAACCTCCACCTTCCGGGTTCCTGCCATCCTCCTGCCTCAGCCTCCCGAGTAGCTGGGACTACAGGCAACCGCCACCACTCATTTTTAGTAGAGATGGAGTTTCACTATGTTAGCCAGGAAGGTCTTGATCTCCTGACCTCATGATCCGCCTGCCTCGGCCTCCCAAAGTGCTAGGATCTGTCTGACTTTGTAGACACTGTTACACTCACCAACGTTTTTGACAAAAGAGTTCTAAAAAATTTGAACTTGAATCTCCAATAAACCACAGATATGCTTTAAAACAAACACATTTCATACGTGAAAGATGCACAGCATAATTGGTTAAAAGAAGTTACTATGGTATCAGACTACCTAGCTCCAAGTCCCAGCTCTGCAACTCACAAGCTGGGCAAATCACTTACTTGGCTGTGCCTCTGTTCCGTTGTCTGTAAAATGGAGAAAATATCAGTATGTACCTCATAAAGTTGTCATGAAAATTAAATGAGTTCATATATGTGAGCACTTTGAACAATGGCTAAGTACCAGCAAGCACTGTTACGTATACACTATTAATGTTATGTGTGCAATATATTGTATTCATTGTAAAGAAAACCCTGTCCCCACTTAAAAAACCCAAAAAGAGAGAGAAAAAGTAGATTAAACAGAAGTGTGTTATTTTCTGCCTATCTTCCTGCACTGGCTTGCACAGCTCCTGGCTTCCTTATTGTCTCCTTTGGCCACTGTGGGGATTGAGTGTACCCACTTTGAATATTCCAATGGGCCATGGAGACCCATAGTGTGAGCCCATTAAGATCATAGACTTGGGATATTGTTCAGGAAGCAAGAGGCTCAAGGAAACAAGTTTGCACTGAGAATGAGTCTGAGTACCCAAAGATCAGGCCAGAGTCCTGCCGGGAAAGGGGCATGGCTGGTGCCTCATTTCAGCTAAGCACAAAGTTTACATCGCACTGGGGACTTTCCCTGACCCATCTCTTTTCAAGTAGCTCCCTCATCCCCAGTCACTTTATTCCATCACTTAGTTGTATTTTCTTCTTCACTGCTTCTCCGAAATTGTCTAATTTCTTTGTTTGTGTGTTTATTTTTTTTTTATTTTTATTTATTTATTTTTTTTGAGACAGAGTCTCGCTCTGTCGCCCAGGCTGGAGTGCAGTGGCCGGATCTCAGCTCACTGCAAGCTCCGCCTCCCGGGTTTACGCCATTCTCCTGCCTCAGCCTCCCAAGTAGCTGGGACTACAGGCGTCCGCCACCTCGCCCGGCTAGTTTTTTTTGTATTTTTTAGTAGAGACGGGGTTTCACCGTGTTAGCCAGGATGGTCTCGATCTCCTGACCTCGTGATCCGCCCGTCTCGGCCTCCCAAAGTGCTGGGATTACAGGCTTGAGCCACCGCGCCCGGCCTGTTTGTGTGTTTATTAACTGTCTCCTTCATCAAGATATAGGATGCCATCTATTTCATTCATATTAGTATTTCCGGTGGTTAAACCAGTTCTGGTACAGGGTTGGTGCTCCATAGATATTTATAGGATGAATGAGAAATTGAACCTTATAACCACAGGGACTGCAAGAAGCTAATAAATGAAAAGAAGGAACTTGAGAGCTTACTTAGGTAACTCCTCGCCTATTGTCCACCCCCTTCCACACACTCCCAATATATAGATGAGAAAATTGAAATTCGGGGGTTAGGAGACCATCCAAGAACATACACAGAGCAGGACTGAGGGCTCCTGACTCTTTACTTGACATCCAGGGGCTACACCATGATGCTTTTTATTTGTGGGAGGGAATAGGAGAATGCAGAAATTTTCTTTGTGTCTGAAATAGATAAGAAGGTTTAAAATCCAGGCCCTATCATCTATCCAGTGTGAGTCAGAACAAACTGTGTCTGCCTTCCATGGTTTTGAAATAATTTTGATCTAGGAAAGAACAAAAAAGGAAAAAAGGAAGGGAGGGAGGAAAAGCAGAAAAAGGAACAAGGAAGAAGAGAAGGGAAATGCTAATGAGGATATTTCTTTCCTTTTTGGTGTTGGGAATTCTCTGGAGGGTTTGCAGCCCTGGGCTAAGGGATACCTTCTTCTCTGATTCTTCTGGGCCACAATTTCATTTGGCCTGAGGTTTCTGTGGGAGACTAGATTTCATGTCTATTTCAAAAGACAAGATTATTTGCTTACTACATCTTTTTGTTGAAATTTCTGAATCTTTTCCTATACTCTACTTCTTCTGAATTACATTCTACCTCCTCTTGCTTTATTTGTATTCCAGCTAAGCCTCACTTCCTCAATGTCCTTCCACATTCTCAACAAAGATGTATCATATATTTATTGAGCTGGAACTTATTATATACAGTTACTTTCACTTCCCCTTTCTATGGAGTCCTCAGACATCTGTTCGAGTAGCTTTATTAGCCCTACTTTTTTTTACTTATGGAGACAGGGACCCAGAAAAGTTGAGTAATAACTTACCCTGGTATATAAGTCACATTACTAGAATTTGAAGCCAAATCATTCAATTCCAAAGCCCATGCGCTTTCTGTTATATCAGAGCTACTTCCTCTTAACACCATGTTAATCAGTTAATAGCAGACTTGGCTGCAAATAACAGAACATCCCATTAATAGCACCTTAAGCAAATGGGAAGCTTATTTTTCTCACATAATAAAACATGTAGATGTGCATTATCAGGCCTAGTGTAGCGGCCCAAGGATGTCAGGGGAGACTCAGGTTTGCTCTGTTCCACTGTGCCCACCTTAGCGTGTTACTTTCACCCTCAGACATGTTGCCACTCGTTGTAAGATGGCAACTCCACCTGCAGCCTCATGGCCACATTCCCAAAAGAAGAAAAAGGGGGAAGGGGCAAAAGGCCAAAGGAAATGCCAATTGGATTTGTCTTTTTTAAAGATATTTTCTAGGAGCCTCACCAGAGACTTCTGCTTGTATTTCTTTGCCCCAATGGTGTAGTGGGGGAGCCCCTTGCTGTATGGATAAAGAAGAGGTAAGTTGGAGATTGGATCAGTCAACCGACAATACCTGCTTCATCTTACTTGGCTGAAATTCTTTACCTCTTTACTTCACATGGCTGCCTAATTGTTTTGTGAGACTTTTCAGAAGCATCCAGTAGTTCTGTAAGCCTAGAAACTGGATTTTATCATCTCCTGCACCCTGCCTGAGGCTAAGCTGGCCTCAAGGAGTGACTAGTAAAGATTGACTGGAAAGAACTGCCTTCCCAAGAAGGCCATGGGAGAGGAAGAGCTTAGGAGACAGTGACAGAGGGGAGAAGACCCATCCAGGATCATAGGACACTTTCCTGGGGTCCTGCAGGTCCTGGAGTCATGTAGCTGAAGGCTGCTGCATGGTTAGGCCCCTGGGACATGCAGAATTCATAAGAATGTAGGAGGGATATAAGCCATCTCAGTCCACCCAACTAAGCAGAGGGGAAGAAAAGCATGAGGTGAGGCTGTATCCGTTTTTGCCATCTCACTCCATTTTATCTATAGAGAGGAAATGCTTGCACACATCGTAATGACATTCTTTTTAAAGCCTGATTTCCTTTCATTCATTTTAACTCTCTTGATGCTGAAGCCAAGCTCTCTGATGGCTGTGTATGGGAGAACCATTATTATGGGTGGCAAGCGGGGGAATCTGTGAGATGTTGGAAAGTCTCCTGCTCTAGAAATAGCTCTTCCTGGGACCCTAGCAATGTTGGACAGGCCACCATTTGAACTAAATCTTTTTGGCCAAAACATTACCTGGTATCTTTTTCTTTATTGCTGCCTCTTCCACACTTTTTTTTTTCTCTAGAGGCAGGATCTTGCTATGTTGCCCAGGCTGGAGTGCAGTGGCTATTCACAGGCATGTACTACAGTCTTAGACTCCTGGCCACAAGCCTTAGCCTCCTCTGTAGCTGGAACTACAGGTGTGTGCAACCATGCCTGGCTCTCCCACTTTTTATTTTATTTTGTTTTTTATTGTTTTATAAACTATAGACATTTAAAGAGGAAAAAGCCTGGGTGCAGTGGCTCACGCCTGTAATCCCAACACTTTGGGATGCTGAGGCAGGTGAATCACTTGAGCACAGAAGTTTGAGACCAGGCTGGGAAACATGGTGAAACCCCTGCTCTACAAAAAAAAAAAAAAAAAAAAAAAAAAAAATTAGCCAGGCGTGGTGGTATGCACCTGTAGTTCTCAGCTGGAGGCTAAGGTGGGAGGATCCCTTGAGCCTGGGAAGTGAGCCATGATCATGCCCCTGCACTCCAGCCTGGGTGACAGTGTGAGACCCTGTCTCAAAATAAATTAAATAAAAATAAAAAATAACGGCCGGGTGTGGTGGCTCACGCCTGTAATCCCAACACTTTGGGAGGCCAAGGTGGGTGGATCACTCGAGGTCAGGAGTTCGAGACCAGCCTGGTCAACATGGTGAAACCCTGTCTCTACTAAAAATACAAAAATTAGCTGGGTGTGGTGGCTCACGTCTGTAATCCCAGCTACTTGGGAGGCTGAGGCAGGACAATCTCTTGAACTCAGGAGGTGGAGGTTGCAGTGAGCTGAGATTGTGCCACTGCACTCCAGTGGGACTCTGTCTCAAAATAATAATAATAATAATAATATTAATAAGAAGAAGAAGAAAAAAAATTCATCCTCTCACTACCCAGGTAATCCATGTCCACATTTTAATGAATGAAAGTAATTCACCTATGTATTTTTAAAACTTCCAATAGTAAAGTATAAAATGAAACATAAAAGTCTTCATGCCTCAGCTCTTGGTCTCTGCCCAAAAGTAGCCACTTGTAAAATATTTTTTATTGCTTTTAGAAAATGTGTTTATTTCTAGACCAGTGTGCATGTCTGTCTGTCCATCTATTCCTATAAAATTGACATAAAAGGAATGATTCAGTATACACAGTCCTCTACCTCTTTTTTCCCTGTCTCTGATACACTCAAAGCTACTTCATTCTTTTTCACAACTGATAATAATCTATCAGACAGGAGGAGCCCCATAGGCTATGTAACTATCCTTTACTGATGGGTTACTTTTCCTTGTTTGCTGTTACAAACAATACTACAGGGAACACACCTGTACATATCTCTTGACCAACATGTGCAGGGATAATTATATAGGAAAATTCTTAGCAAGCAAATATTACTGAGTAAAATAATATGTACCTTTAAAAGTAGATGGACTTTGTCAAGCTTCCTTCCAGAAATGAACCAGTCCACCACCCCTGCCCCATATCAGTGTCTGACAGTGCTTGCCTGTCAATAGCCTTCTCAGAACAGGCCTCATCACTGTTCTCATAACAGGAGTTAAGAAATAGTCTGTTGCTGCTGTTTAATTTTCAGTATTTTACTTACAAATAATATCGAGCATATTTTCATACTTTGTCTTATTTTCACTTTTTGGTGATTAACTACTGATAAGCTTTGTCAATTTTTTTTTCCTATTGGATTGTTCGTTTTTATTTTATTTACAAAAGCTTTTAGAAAATAAAAGCAATTAGCTCTTTTCCTGTCACATCCATTATAAATATTTTCCCAACTTGTCACTCGTTTCTTCTCTTAGTTGAGGGTATGTTTTTACCCACCCCTCTAAAAAAAAAAATCACAATTTTTATATAGTCAAATGTAACTATATGGTCTCTGGGTTTTGAACCCTTCCTAGAAAGGCCTTTCCTATTCCAGGAGCTTAAACATAGCTATGTATTTTCCTAGAAGCATTATAGCTCATTTTCTACATTTAATATATATTTTTTTTTAGACGATGTCTCGCTCTGTCACCCAGACTGGAGTGCAGTGGCGTGATATCGGTTCACTGCAACCGCTGCCTCCCAAGTTCTCCTGCCTCAGCCTTCTGAGTAACTGGGACTACAGGCGCCTGCCACCACACCCGGCTAATTTTTTGTAATTTTGGTAGAGATGGGGTTTCACCATGTTTGTCAGGATGATCTCTATCTCCTGACCTTGTGATCTGCCCACCTCGGCCTCCCAAAGTGTTGGAATTACAGGCATAAGCCACTGTGCCCGGCCCTACATTTAACTTTTTGATCCATCTGGAATTGATGTTACTATAATAACTGAAGTAAGGATCCAGCTTTATGTTTTTTTCTCCAGTCAATTGATCCAGCACTATTTACTGATTGATTGCCTTTCCTCACTGTTTTAAAGTGTTACCATTTCATATCTTAGTTCCCATATGATTTTGGTTTCATTTATGAATTCTTCATTCTTATTCATTGATCTATTTTTCCCTAATGCCAAACCATTTTAATTATTATAGCTTTAAAATAGTTTTAGTATCAATCAGCTAGTTCTTATTGTTTTTCATTTTCAACACTTTTTCTGACTAATCTTCATAATTACTTTTAAAAACAAACATTAATATTATTTTGTTAAGTTAAAAATTGCTATTTCAGTTCGGATTTCATTAAATGTATAAATTAACTTAGGAGGAAATGATATTTTTCTATCAAAGACCATAGTGTGTCTTTCCGTTTGTTAAGTCGTTTTTAGGTCTGCCAATAGGTTATTAAAGAGTTTTTAATACAAGTCCTGTAAATTACTTGTTATATTGATCTTTAAGATTCTTTTCAGTTGCTGTGTTTTAAATGAGATCTTTTCTTTTACCACAATTTCTAACAAGTTATGGTTTAGGAAAGGCTACTGGTTTTAAATAGCTACTTAGCAACTCATCTCTTCTCTGAATTCTCTTCTTGTTTTTTATTGTTTTCCAGTTGGATCTCCTAGGTTTTCTGGGCCTGGCATCCTCTTTCAGAATGTAAATTACCCCATAAGGTGTAATATTTGTGAGATCATTTATTGATTAATATTTGGCTAGCCCTGTGTGTGCAAGGTTGTGCTTCAGTTGTAAATAAGCCCATACTTTCCTACCTGGGTACTTCCCCCGGAAGTCCTGCTTCCCCACCTCAACCACTGCCTTTCTTCTCTCTCAGTTCCTAGAACACCTGGTGCTCCTTCTTGTTTGTGAGATTTCATGTATCTTATTTCTCTATTCATCACTTCTCAGATCTTCACTTAAAAGTTACTTCCTTCGGCCAACTGCGGTGGCTCACGCCTGTAATCCCAGCACTTTGGGAGGCCTAGGTGTGTGGATCACGAGGCCAGGAGTTCAAGACCAGCCTGGCCAAGATGGTGGAAACCCTTTCTTCTAAAAATACAAAAATTAGCCTGACGTGGTGGTGGATGCCTGTAATCCCAGCTACTCAGGAGACTGAGGCAGGGAATTGCTTGAACCTGGGAGGCAGAGGTTGCAGTGAGGCGAGATGGCACCACTGTACTCCAGCCTGGGTGACAGAGCGAGACTCCATCTCAAAAAAAATAGTCACTTCCTTCAAGAGACCTTCCCTGAGCCTTGGTTGACGGTACCATTTCCTTTGCTCTACTCCCTAAAGGTCTTTGACTGTTGTCTTTTGTAACACCCAAAATACTGAGAAGTGCTGCTGTCATACCTGCCTTCCTTGCTAGACTTCCAGCTCCAGGAGAAAGAGAGGCACGGCCTTCCTTGGTGCTGTAACTGGAGCTCCCAGACCACCTGGCACATATAGATAACCAAGGGGTATTTGTTGGATTGCAGCCTAAAACAGCCTGCTGCAAATCTGACATTTTTTGATGTCTTTGGTTTTACCTTAAAACTCAGAAGAATTTTGCCTTCTATTACATACTATGTTTGTACTATTTTAAATATAAAATGAGTGTGTTTTTTTTAAATGGTGGAGTAGATTAACAAACACAACAGGTGGTGACCATGGGTTTCCATGCCTTTGTGAACAGCTAGAGATTTAAACTCTCCATCTTTAACTTAAAAGATGAATTAGCTTCTTAATGAACTTATATTATTATTATGCATTGAATGTCTGTGTTCCCCCAAAATTCGTATGTTGAAATCTAATTCCCAATATAATGGTGTTTGGAAGAGGAGCCTTTGGGAGGTGATGAGGTCAGGGGTAGAGCCCTCATGAGTGGGATGAGTGCCTTACAAGGCGAGACTAAAGAGATGAGCTGTCTTATTTGTCATGTGAGGATACAAGGAAAAGATGGCCATCTGCAAACCAGTAAGCAGACACTCACCAAACTGAATCTGCCGGCACCTGCATCTTGAGTTTTCCAACAAACTGACAAAGGCAATTATGAACGAGGTTTTACTTTTCCCCCAAATATTTGTTGTGGGAATTAGCAGACCCTAGTTTGCAATAGGTGAAAGAATCTCATCATTCACACTTTTCTGTGGGCTCCTCCATGCCACTTATGTGAGCCAAAGTCCTGATGAACAGTCGGGAATAGCTGGGTGAGCTACAGGCCGGCAGAAGGAACAGCCCAGCACAAACAGGCCGTAGACTCTGTGTGGCAATATGACAAGAATGTTTGATGAATAAAAACTGAACTTCATAAAGATGAACTTCCCAAGCTTGGATGATAGACCCAGGGACACTGAAAAAGCAGTCACCAAGAGGGATGGAGAGAGCCCAAGGGGACTGTGTGCAGACTTCCCCCCAGCTCACACCAGGAGCCTGGTGGGAAAGGTGGAATTCCAAGGAGGGAATTCTGTCTGCTTCAGTTCAGGGTAGAGGCTGGGCACCTGGACGCCAGAGCCAGATGCCCCGTGTTCATAATCAAAGCACAGACACTTGCTAATGGGGTAATTATAGGCAAGTTAATGGGGTCAAATTAGGCAATTGCCTAAGCCCCAATTTCCTCATCTATGAAGGGTTTTAATAGAAGCATGAAATAATATGTATGAACTCAGTGCCTTGCCTGTATTGCAATAAAAGATGAACAGATATTACTATTACAGATCACTAAACCAGAGCATTCAAAAAAGCCCATTTTTCAATCCCAGATATTGATTCTCCAGATCTGAGCTGGTTACTGATTTAAGAAGATGCCCAGCTGGGCGCGGTGGCTCACGCCTGTAATCCCAGCACTTTGGGAGGCCGAGGCGGGCGGATCACAAGGTCAGGAGATCGAGACCACGGTGAAATCCTGTCTCTACTAAAAATACAAAAAATTAGCCGGGTGCGGTGGCGGGCGCCTGTAGTCTCAGCTACTCAGGAGGCTGAGGCGGGAGAATGGCGTGATCCGGGGAGGCAGAGCTTGCAGTGAGCCGAGATGGCGCCACTGCACTCCAGCCTGGGCAACAGAGCAAGACTCCGCCTCAAAAAAAAAAAAAAAAAAAAAAAAGAAGATGCCCAATCTAGTGAAGACAATTGCCCACAAACATAATTTGCCCTTTGGTTTCCTTGCAGAATTTTCCAAATTAAAGCGAGCTTGACTTCGTGCATATGACTTAGTTTACACACATGGGTAGAGCACTTTCCAGGAATTTGACATGATGGTAAAGTGGGAGAGCAGCAGAAGGATCCCAGTGCTCAAGGATCAAGGAGTCAATAGGACATTTTTCTTCTACACAGCAAATCATCCTCCCTATTGGGGGCCTCTATGAAATAGACGAGATGATGTATTAAAACCTGTTCTTAGAGTCTGGGCTTGAATTCTTGCTTTGCCATAAATGTTGTAGGTGATGTTTGGTGGGTTATCTAATCTCTCTAAGCTTCAGTTTCTACACTTGTAAGGAAGATATAACAACATAACCCCAGAGAGTTATTATAAAGAGAAACGCTTAGCACAGAACCTGTGTGTGTGTGTGTGTGTGTGTGTATACATATGTGTGTGTGTGTGTGTATGTGTGCCACACCTATATACAATGCAACAGGGAATATACCTGTACATATATATGTGTATACACACATACACACACACACACACATATGTATACACACACACACACACACACACACACACACGCTTGCATAAATATCTGGGAAAGAAAATATTTCGGGCCTAAGCAAATCAGTTCTATTACTATGCAGCCTCAGTGTATCAGGAGAAATGTTGCAGACTCCCACCTCCCCTGTCCTGAGCCTCCACTCTGGGCAGGCCTATTTGCTCCTCCAAGCACAGCAGCATCCTGCCCACACATGTATTAGAAGCCCTGCTTGGAAATCATTACCATGATGTTCTTGAAATCGGCACAATTTTGCCATAAAAAATGCAGAAAGGTACTCACCTTCAATCCGTGGGCACAGCTGTAAGAACTGCTTCTAGCCTCATGTCCTTTGAGGCAATGGGTCATATATTTTTCATTTATTTACATATCTATTCTTCACTGGCCAACTTTTATGTTGTTTTTTGTCTGTGTATTTCCCTGAGTTTGATGAGAATCAACACCGCAATGAACATCCCCATACTTTGGCCTTCTAACACAAGTGTGAGGGTTCTAAGTAAATATCTAAACGTGTTCTTGCTAAGTTTATAGTACACAGTAAGTGCATTTGCCACTACACTGGATTTTGCCAAGTTGCTTTCCAAATATTTTGCTAGATTTCTTCCTAGGTACCTTTTCTTTTCACTGGTATGGAAATTTTAAAAATTGTCATTTCAATTGTCACTGGTAGATAAAAATGTTATGGACTTTGATTTTTTAGAACTCTTATATATAACAAATTTGCTGAGCTCTTTCACTCATTGTAATAATTTACCTATAAATTCTGGGACTTTCCAGATGAACAGTCTTATTGTTTATGAAAAATATCATTTGTGTTTCTTCCATTCCAAACCTTATGCATTTCATTTCCTATTATGGTCATATCATAAGGCAAAAGAATCTACAGCACTATGTTAAATAAAAGCAAAACTGTGATAGTAAATGCCTTTGTGTTTTAAAAGCATGCTAAATGCTTTTAAATTTTTTGAATGTTTTAAAAGCAAGCTAAAAAAAAAAAAAAAAGCCAAACAAATCTTTGCTGATAGAAATCAGAATAGTGATTGCCTTCTGGATTAGAGTGGGCCAACTGACCAGAAAGTGTCATGCGAAAATGTTCTGCCAAAATGGAATTGTACGATGGTTTCTTCTTGGTCATGGTTACATTTGTCAAAATTCACTGAACTGTACACTGAAGAGCTGTACATTTTACTGCCCATTTTCTTCTTGATTTCTAAGGACTATTTATATATTAGAGATACGAGCCTTTTGGGATATAAGTTGCAGAAGTTTATTCCCAAACTAAAATTTGTATTTTAAATTTGCTTATTTTTTGCATATAGAAATTTTATTTTTATGCCGATAAATTTTCAATCTTTTATAGTTATAGCTCAGTCTTTTATAGTTATAGTTCAATCTTTTAGAGTTTTATAGTTTCTGAATTTTGAATCATAGGATGGCTTTTGCCATGCCAAGGTTATAAAACAATTATCCCGTGTTCTCCTCAAGTCTTTCATTATAATTTTATTTTGTACATTTAAATCTTTAATTCATTTGTAATTCATCTGTGTATTGAGGTTTAGATCCAAATTTTTTTCCTACATGACTTCACATATTATTTCATGAATAAAATTTCTAATATTTCACCATCTTTATATTTTCAGAATAAACTTCTTTGTTATGTAATATTTCAATAACTTTCAAATTTTATTTTTATATTTTTGTATATGTATGTGCACACACACACATATACACATACGTTGTATGTGTGCAAATAGATGTAAATAGGTATAGGCATAAACTTTTATAATTTGCTGAACTTTTTCTTAGGATTTCTGCATCTGATTTATAAGTGCATGGGTCTGTATTTTCTCTTTCTTTCACTATCCTTTTTGAATTTTGGTAATAAGGTCAAAATAAACCCATAAAAAGAATTGTGTAGATTTTCCTCTTTTTCAATTCTCTGAAACAGTTCTTAAAGCCATCTGGGATTGGTGTTTTTTGTGGGGACATATTTGACTACTGAAAAAGCTCTTAGTTATAACTTTTATGTTCCTTCTTGAGAAAATATTGCTAATTTCTATTTTTTTATGAAACAGTTTTTCATCTAACTTTTCCAATTTTTAAACTTAACATCATCCTCTAATAATTTTAAAAGTCTCTATTATATTCATTTTACTTTCCTAGTACTGTTTATTGATGTCTTCTCTTTTTTTGCCCTCACTGATTTATTTAAAAACCTTGGGGTGCTCTGACTCAGTGTTTGTGCTGATTTCTTGAATCTCAGGGTTGGGGTAGGGTATAAAAAAGAGAGAAATTGCACAGTAAGAACAAACTTCAGGAAAGAGTCTTCTAATGCCATGGGCAGGTACTGCCTATTTTGATTGGTCATCAAAAGCTCAGTTATTCCTTATTTTCCTCAACTGTAAAGTAGGAATATATTATAGTATCTGCATGATGGAATGTTATAAGGATCAAATAAATTAATACCAAACAAACATTTAAAATATTGTTTGTCACATATAGAGCTGTCATTGATATCATTAGTCGTTGTTATCATTATGTGTAAAGGAGAAATAAAGTAACAAACCCAGGTTTGAGGAATTAGGACCAAGACACTAAAAATATGTTGGTTGCGTGTTTTTCCACACTTGGTCCCTAGGTCCCCCTCTACCTATCTGGCCATCATGTTCCTCACACTGAATGCCCTCCCAGTCTCCATGGATAAATGTTGAATTACCATGGAGTGAAGAAGGATGGCTTGAACATGGCCACATCTAATATTTCACAGACTTTCTGGAAGTTGCATTCGAGCCTCACACAATCAGATTTAACACAAACGGCAGGGCTGGGTTAAAAGATACCATAAGTGTAGCCTTATCTTAATGCTTTCTAAATGATTAGTTTATTGAGCATTTAACTGGCTAAATATTTTTGTAAGATGTATAAATTCATATGATGTATAAATCTTGAATTGAAAAATATTAAAGCCATTGTCACCCCAATAGATACAGTTTTGCTAAAAAGAGGAACAACGTCGTTTGCTTTAGTGTTTAGGTTAAAGTTTATGTGCAGATACTGGTTTATCTGTCATTGGGTCTATCCATATATGCATATTGACCAATTGGCCTTTCTAGAGCTGTGCTGTCAGATAGAGTAACCGGTAACCACATGTGGCTATTGAAATTTAAATGAATAAAAATTAAGTAGAATTAAAGAGTCAGTTGTTTCATCACACCGGGCACATTGCAACAGTTCAGTCACCACATTGGCTGTTAGGTACAATATTGGACAACTCTAAATTATAGAACAGTTCCACCACCCCAGGACATTCTAATGAACACCTCTGTTCTAGAGGGAGTTTCACCAATAATTAAAGTAGTAGTAGTTCCACCGCAGAAGTACTAGTAGTTCTTGTACAGGTGCCTCAGGGAACAGATCACCTAGTTGTTACTAAAGCAGGCTGAATGCCTGTGGCTATGGCTAGCATGATTAAAAATAATTTGCTCTTCTGAGCAGGTTAAACAAGTGCTTTGGAATGTTATTTATCCTGAGAATTACCATGGAGATTCCAAAATTCAGGAATTCTGAATTAGTGAAGTCCAAATTAATGTGATTTATTATATTCCCTAGATCAATCTTGAAGGCTACACTTCCCTTTTTTTTTTTTGAGATGAAGTTTTGCTCATAGGCCAGGCTGGAGTGCAATGGTGTGATCTTGGCTCACTGCAACCTCCGCCTCCCTGGTTCAAGTGATTCTCCTGCCTCAGCCTCCTGAGTAGCTGGGATTACATTGTTCCTGGCCAGAGGTCACCTCTGACCCCCCTCCCACCTTCTGCTACTTACATACTTGTTGATATAAATATCACCTATTTTCTGGTCACTATCAGCCCTAAAACATTTGTCAACTTTGGCTGTTTTCCTAGAATAGACATTGGACTTGTCATTGCTTTTGCTCTATGAGTGACATCTTTAGCAAAAGCACCTCTTCTCCAACAGTATCTGCCAGCCAGCGCCTGGCAAGAATGGATAACTTGCAATGTTTCCTGTTGCGTAGGAATCGAGTATCAGATCTGCAAATGCTGAATGTGTCACAGGTGGAGGAACATTCTTCTGATGTACTCACAGCAAGTCACATGATACGGTGAAATACACACGACTCAGAATGAGGGCCAGGGGACCATGGGGCTGGGGTTTCCTCTCGTGTTTGTCGGGTGCAGGATTAGCTAAGGAATGACAGCCAGCAAGAAGAGGGTGAGGCTCCTAACATGTTGCAGCAATTCCTGCTGACCCCGATGTACACCGGCAGGGTCCTTTGGAGAGTCAGTAATGATGAGGAAAAGGATCCCGTGGCTTTTACCAAAATATATGTTTCTTTTCTCCTCTGAGTTGTGGTGACATGTTTGCTAGCATCTTACTCTTTCCTGTCTATCAAAGCTGACCTGACCATAAACCAAGGCACTCACCAAATCCTGTTCCCCACACCTCTCCTTCCTCTCTAGGACTCATTAAGAAGGGAGCGCATAGGGTGTTGCTTTGTAAATACCTCATTTCGACTCACGATAAGCGGAGCAAAGCCAAGGGAAGCTGGAGGCAGAGGTCAAGGGAACAAAAGATCAGAAATCTTTGTCCATTACCACCAGGTCTACGATTACAAGATGCAGACCTCAGAATATGCAGTGCTTTCCCAGATATTCCTCTTCCTGAATATCTTTCCATCAATCATCCTATTTAATTCATCACCATGTTTGTTCATTCCTCCTTCTAAGTACCTCTGAAATGTGTCCACCTTCACCTTCCATCACCCCACTGAAATGACCACTACCTCATTGATGTTAGATTGCTCTTAAGCTCCCCTCACACAACAGCCAGAGGGTGATATTGAAAAAGACAAATCTTTCTTGCTTAGGATAAAGACAAAATTGATCAAATCAATCTGTTCTATTGGGACCTACCCGCCTGCCCCTGCTATGCGCTCTAACCTCACTCCTTCAACAAGGCCATCAAGCCCCACAGGCTTTTCTCAATTCCTCTAATAAGCCAAACTTGTTCCTGCTTCAGGGCCTTTGCACATGTGGTACCCTGTGCTTGACCTACCCTCCTCCCAATGCCCTCCCTCCCATACTCAGCCAGTCACTTTAGTCACCACCTCCTCTTTGTGTGTCATTTTACTCCTCAAACTCCTCTCTCCTGGAACTCAATCACACTGAAGTTTTGAATTTATAGGAATGACTATTTGATGAACTCTCTTTCCCATAAGATTTATAAGCTCCCAGAGACAACATTTTATCTTTTATTTACCATTGTATTCCCAGCTCCTAATACTACGCCTGGCAATTGGGGCATGAGTAAATCTTTGTTGACTGAATAAAAAACAATTAACTTGGCTGAGTGCGGTGGTTCACGCCTGTAATCCCAGCACTTTGGGAGGCTGAGGCGGGCGGATCATGAGGTCAGGAGTTCGAGACTAGCCTGACCAACATGGTGAAACCCCATCTCTACTAAAAATTAAAAAATTAGCTGGGTGTGGTGGCATGCACCTGTAATCCCAGCTACTCAGGAGGCTGAGGCAGGAGAATCGCTTGAACCTGGGAGGCAGAGGTTGCAGTGAGCTGAGATCGAGCCACTGTACTCAGCCTGGGTGACAGAGCGAGAGTCTGTCTCTAAATAAATAAATAAATAAATAAAACAACTTTTGTGATTATCCTACCAGCAGAGGAGGATGGTATACAAAGGAAGTACACAGATGAGAGCCCTGGCTTCAAATCCTGACTCTGTCATCTGTTGGGTGATCTTGGACCAGTTGATTTACCTCTCTAAGCTTTAGTTTTCTCCTAAGTAAAATGGGTATAACCATATTTACATGAGGTTGTGAAGCTAAGAGATATTTGCCAACTGCGCACCCACTAGGTCCTTAGTGAACTACAGACATTGCCATCATTATTGTTACCATCCAATTCAGACAGATGGGGTGGAAAGTCTTCTGGGGAGGCCACAGGCTCCTCAGGAAGAGTGACAGATTACTCACACCCAAAAGGAAACAGATAGTAACATTTTTTATTAAATATTACAGTGGATCAAAAAGTACAAAATATCTCTTGCCTGCTATGTGATTGGGAAACTATTGGCACGTAATACAGTATCAAAAGCAGTAATAAGTACAATTTGGAAAACATACAAAATTGAGTGTTTATAGTTGGCTCAGCATTCTTCTGGTAGTGTTTAAACTAATGCAAAGGTTACTCAATAACCTCTCCATTGGGAAACTATATAATATCACTGGGCCATGTTGCTATATACAAATAATCACCTTACAGAGCATAGAGGTTACATAGCTGGAATCACCAAAAGTATACAATATTTACAACACAGGAAAGTTTAAAAAAGTATAAACAGCCAAGAGATTATGCTGCTATTCTTCAGACATATTTCAACCATGAGGAGACAGGCAGAATATCAAATACACTAACAGCCAACACTGGACTTTAAGTGCTCAAGATAATCATTGCAATGGTGTGGGTCTCACCAGGGCAAACTCATTCCCATTTCTCTTTAAAATTGGGACAAGAGTAAAACTAGACCAGATGGGACTTGGCTGACCACCACCCAATGTGACTTTGTGGGACGATAAGTGAAGAGAAATAAATGGTTCTCTTTGAAGGCACACTACATAAAATATTTTTTGTGGGACCACCTCGAAATTTCCATCAGACACACCAACACAGTGAAATACAGTACTTGAGAATTCATGCACCAGGTCAGAAAGTTGTAAAGTTAACATCGAGTTTTAACAAACCCTTTTGTATATGCCCTGATAAACAAGTGAACTTAAGAGCTTCTAGCTAGTAAATAAATAAGTCAGTCCTGTGGCAAATATTACAAGTTTGAATCACTTACTAGAAGAATACTTAATTCCGAAACTCGGTTGGGCCATTTTTATTTTTTTTTATCATGTGGAGTTGCCAAACATTAAACCAGAAGTTGCATGGAAAAGTTTTTTAAAAATATTATTTAGAATCTCCAAATCTCCAGTAAATCACAGACTTAGTGCATTTTGAATTGCAACATTTCTTGGAAGCCACACTCAGTAAATAGATTTATGACTCCACTGCCAATTCGATTCCACAGTTTCCTTTACAGAACTACCAATAACAAAGGTTTGATTGCACAAAGAAAGGCTTGTGCAATTCCATTCAATAATAAGGCCCCTTGAACTCAAACAATGCAAACAAAGCCTTATTTAAGACATTTTAAAACGTCGTTCTCAGCCAATGAAGAATTCAATGGTCTTTTTGAAAGATTTCCAAGATCTCTGTTCAGAGTTTTAAAACAAATAACACACTGCTTCTGTTGGGAATGCATACCCCCATTTCTCTTTATTTGTCCTGATGTTTTGCCGAGGGTATGAGCTTCCTCAGACAGAAACAGTGAGTCTCCTCTCGGAAGAGATGAGAAAAACAAAAGCTGGACTATGTTAACATTGTTTGAAATGGTGTGATCGAATTCCAACATGATGAAACCAGACTGAAATCATTGCAGTGGAAAAAACAAATGCCCCATATTCCAAATAGGTGAGCTCCACTGGGGACAGATGCCCCCCCTCCTTTTATTTTTTTGAGACGCGAACTCATAGAAACCACATATGATCTAGCCCATGTCTGCTGCAGAACCACCGAAGTTTCCTTTTTCTTCCATGTCCTCCGATTCTGTGACCATTCAATCTAGTGCAACTTTCTTATATGTGTCATGGCTAGCATCTTGCCAGCTGGAATTGAGATTTTTCCCCCCTCTAGCTTGTGCAATAGCAGGATAATCTGCACTCACACATTTATAATCTAAATTCTACTAGTCTATCTATGGTTCTATTAAATATATATATATATATTATTCCACAGGAAGGTAAATAATTAATTGAAGCAAATGGAACTCTTAACACTGGATCTCTACATTCTTTTGTTTCCACCTTTGGATATTAAGTATGTTACATTGAATATTTGGCTTCATATCATGGAGACATTTCAATACAAATGCACGGCATGCATGGCTTTGTTTAAGAGCCGCAGTTTCATTGTTATCAGTTTTGATTATTTTGCAGTCAAGTTACCTATTTAGAAGTTGAAAATTGTCATCAATTTTCCCAGAATTAAGTATCTCAGAGGTAAAAGACTTAGTTAGCTATGGTTCTAAAGTCTACTGGTAGTGTTGCGGGAGGGGCACAGTGGGCTGGGGAGTTCATCCAAGCGGTCTTCAGCAGGGATGGGACTTGGGGAGAAAATCCACTCTCTGTATCCATTGACTTTTAATTAATACAGTTAGAAAATGTGTCCACCTTAATGTTACATCTCAGTAGCAAATGGAATACAGTGGCAAGAATGACAATGGACATTCTCCACATCTTTTCACTGCCTGAGCAGCTTGACCATTTACTTCCAACAATAAAAGAAACCAGAAAGTGGACTGTGTTGCCAGGTGGTTAAAAACATGACCCAAACCACCTTACAAGTTTGTGTGTGTGCACACACAAAACTCACGCCCCATAAACCCAAAGAGGATGACTTTTCTTTTGAAAAGGCTAATCCAGTATGTCAGTTATCCTCAAAGATGTGGCCTGGGAGATTCTTCTTGGGAATGACAGGAAACCAACTGGATGAAAACAACGTGACTACTTATTACTCAAAAGACCGAGGCTAGAGAAGCTATCAGGACTGCAGCTGCTCCTCTTCTGGCCAGTTGAGCTCCATCCTCTTCCCAACCCCCTTTCCCAGATCATTTAAAGGAATCAGTGCCAACACCAATGTAAATCATTTTGGCTCCTGTTCTAATTTCTGAAATTCCTAAAATATCTGTGCAGCCCACAAATATGTCCTCTAGACTCTGTTGTTATTCGGCAGCTTGCTGCCAGTGAGGTTTTTGTTTTTATGATTCCTCTGGTATGTAGGACAGTTTCACAGCCTAGATAAGGTAAGTACAACGCTCAATATTTTCACAGAACCCAATACTTCAAAGCAAAGCATTTGGCTGGGTAAGCAGTGTATAAGCTCTTTCAACTATGCCATTTATGAGGAACAAAATCCTTAAGTTGCGGATCTACAAAGGAACGTTCTTTGCACTATTGTGTGCTTGACTGTTTCTTTTTCATTTGTTCCACTAGAATCAGTTGCTTCAATTTGTAAACAATAACTTTACCACCCAAAGCTGCTCAAAATAAGATGTGGAAAAATTACAAACACACATCAACAACTAGGACAGTCAGTCAGCCTCGAAAACAAAACAAAAACAAAAAGACCTGCAAACAAAAGCAATACCATTTAATAATAATAAAAAAAAAAGAGACGAGAAGGAACTGGGAGAAAATGGAACTACCTGTATATAAATTAGGTGAGCAAACAGTGATACGGGTAGTTTTAAGAAGCAAATATATACAGTCAATTTAACAGTGTTTACTTCTCTGGATTGTTTAATAGTGTCAAAATGAAAGATCTATTGAAGTTTCACTATACATTGCATTGATTGAACCTTGGAGAGTTTTATGAAAAAGAGGGGCATCCCTTGGCATCTATTTGCCAGTCTTCCTTGCCCGTTCCTTTGAAATGACTGCCTCTTATTTGCCCAGATTGTTTCCTGACCAACCGAACTCAGATGGGGTCCTCTAAGTTCTTCCTGGATATTCACAAATCCCTTCACAAGGCCCACGTGCGAAGTGAATGATCTGGAGGTGCCTGGGCATCTGTGTTGGAAGGGAGTCAAGACTGACCAGCCAAGGCTAGAGCTGTCCCACAAAAATCAGGCATGTTCACCTCCCCTTTGGGCCCCTAAAGCTGGGACTGATCGTAGCCTCAGATTAGAAGAAATACTGCCTTCTAACTCTATAAGCCAGCACTCCTGGGTAAGGAGTGAAGCTCTGTTGGCCATGCCGCTTCGGACTGCTGGGCAGAGCTGAGCCTACAGTTTTGTACTGGGGTGCACGGATGACAGCTGGGAAGATGGAAAGGCAGCTTGAGGATTTATAGCAGCTAAAGGGTAAATGCTGTTATGCAAAAGGTCCCCATATGAACTTCCTACAGGTGTAGCCGCAGCCAAGTGTCTGTACAGCTGCTGAGAATTTGTCGGTGATGTAAAAATTCCTCTTTGCATCACAAGCGAGTGGAAAGCCAGGGGCTGCATGAGCGGAGAAAGCACAGTCTGGTTTTTCAAGTACTGCAGAGAATGAGAATACCCAGCCGGGAGCCTGGAGTTGAGGCCCGAGTTACACAGGCTCCCGGAATACAGACCTGGGAAGATAGGGGAGGAGAGGGGAAGCTTGTGGCCTTCTGATGCGCCCCCGGAATGCCCACCGTGCGCTGCCTTGCTGCCTTCACTCTCCTGCTCAGAGGCCTTCTCCTTCCCAGAGACCTCCTTGGATGGGTCTAAGGGGGACACTGCCCGGGCCTTTTTCCCTGCAATCACAAGGTCCAAATCCTCCAGGCTGCGCTTGATTGGCCGCGCCGCCCCAATGTTCTGCGGGCTCATTTTCCGGTGCAGGATTGGGTGGACCATGCCTTCCATCTTCCTGAAATTCTCCAGTCTCACATGGTGAGGTTTTCCTGATCTTGAAAGTGATTCAGGATATTTTTTAGGGCCCGACATGGTCATGGGTGATACCCGACAGGCTTTGGGGTGACAGTCTCGACTCTGGCTGCCTAAGACCTGGAACTGGGAGACGCCTTTGCTCTCCTGGGGCCCTGTGGTGGAGTGAGCCAGGCCCAGGACCTTGCCGGTAGGTTTGTGCGGGTTCTTGGGAAGGCTCAGATCTGTAGGCTGATCATCCGTAGGGGCTTCTGCTGCCGCCGACTTTTTGTCTTGCAGGTGCAGGGACGTGAGATAATTTACATGGAGTTTTTCTTGGTGTCTGTGGGAAGGAAAAGAACTGTTTTCCGATTCCCTGTACATGTCCCTGGAAGGGTATTTGGATGTCTGTTCATTATGAAGATGGTGCTCGGTGTGTCTGTAGAGGCTATGGAGATGAGGGGACGAGTAGAAGTCGGCCAGGAAGCTAGGCATGTGGGAATGGGGAAGGGCCCTTTTCTCTAAGAGTTTATCCTTGCCCTCGTGAATTTCTTGCTTCAGGACGTAGGAGTCAGCAAGGGGGTTAAGGTGATGCTTGGAGAAGTTGCAGCGGTGGGGATCTGATCGACTCAGTTTCTCATGCTTAAAGATGTCATTGATGGTCTTTCTCTCTTCCGAGGGCTTGCTTCTGAAACTCTGGACGTGCTGAATCACTGATGGCCGGCTGACCGCCATATGGTCAGTGCTTTGGCCATGGTGGGCTTGGGACAAACTGGAACACAAGTCATCCCTAGCAATCAGTTTCTTTTTGCTGATCAAAGGGGGTGGGGAGCCATAAGGGTAGCTACTGGAGAGGCCGGCCCCACTCACTTGGGACAAAAGCTTTTTCTTGGCCAGCGGGGACATGATGCCTGGGTTGCCCCTAGAGTACAGCAGGGGTGTGTAATTAAGTCCATGGTTCTCATTCATGGGCCCAGTCAGGTCTTTGTCTTTGAACATGTCAAACGACTGGACCACAAGGACCTTTGGGGTCTGCTTGAGCGCATTATGGATGTCGTCACTGCCCAGCTGGTCCACCTTCACGGTGCAGTTGGCGATGTAATCCGCCATGGCGGGCAGTTTGTCATCCTCCGTCTCATTCTGGTTTGCCAGCAGTGGCTGTGTGGTGGGGAAGCTGGGGAAGGATGCTTCTTGCGGTTCATTTTCAGGGCTCTCTGTAAAACAACACAGTTTGGATTCTTGTTTTGAGTCCACCAGGGCACTAGGAGAGGTGAGTGGCTGTTTGTTGGCCCCAGGGACCAAGGCTGAATCTTTTTCCGGGGCCAGAGGAGCACTTGGGAGTGGAGGTGTGGGCCCCTTCTCTCCTGCCTCCTCTGCCACCTTCTCACTGTTGGAACCTTGGTCTGTTTCGTTGTCCTTCTCTGGGTCTACTCTGGACGCCAGGGGCCTCGCTGAAAATTCCTGATACCCTTCTATTTTTTTCTTCATGTCTGCTGCTGGGATAGGCTCAGGGATGCTTTTCTGGCTTAAAGTGTCTTGTTCTTTTTCTTGCTCTGATGAAACCTGGTAACATATTTCAAAAGACAGTCAGAAGAAAACTAAACACACTGACACGTTTTGCTATGAAATGAAATATTCCACACAGCAGTTTTACTTGAAAACAGGCTTGTCAATCAGCTCATGAAGTTTCTGTAAAGCTTTATTACTCCCCAATCATGGCTCTAAACAAAGAAATCTAAATTACAGAAACATTAGGGGAAATATGCATATTCGCTTCAGTCCCTTATGAGACACCTATCAAAATAGCAGTGTTATGTACTGATGGTATACAATCATATCACTCCTTGATTCTAATATATAGTTTAATTCTAAGGTTGTCTTCTTGTCAAATCAGTCAATTATCCAAATGGGTTTTAAATTACATGTTGTGTTTTATGATACTCCTGAGAAAGATTTTTTTAAAGCATTTCTCTTTCAAAAATTCAACCAACCCCATGTTAACAACAAACAATGAACCTATTGCAACTCCTTGCTTTTCTTTAAGAGGGCAAACCCCTTCCCAATGTATTCAATATGACGTACTGAAGATTAGCAATGCGTAAGTGTTAATAATTTCTACTCAGGCCAGATGACATGCGGATAATGCTAAAATATTGACAAAGTATGAAGACTTCTTGGCAGCCTGTCTACCTGAGGGACAGAGGAGACTAAGTCCTTCTAGGTTGAAGCAAACTACATTTCTATTAAAGCCCAAAATGAAGTTGTCAAAATTCAGACAGTCTGTGCCACCACAAATATAGCTTTGCTGTTCAATGAAATAAATTATAGTCAATGAGACTCCTTATGTGACCCTACTGACAGAAGTTGTGGGTACCAATTCGATCCATCTGCATTATGTAGCCATGTAAACTTTGACCTTAAGAGGTCATTTTAACTTTCTGTCTGTGACCCAGCTGACTGACAAGCCCTTTCAAAACTGCTGTCATTCTGCCCTGACATGTCTTAGCAGAGCAGTCACAAAACAGTTGTACTGAGCTGGTCTTTTTCCCCTCCTTTTTCCATCTCATCCCTTGAACTTTGTTCTTCTCTGTTAAGAAAAGAGGTGCCTGTAATCTCAGCACTTAGGGAGGCCGAGGTGGGCAGATCACCTGAGGTCAGGAGTTCAAGACCAGACTGGTCCACATAGTGAAACCTCATCTCTAGTAAAAAACCAAAAATGAGCTGGGCGTGGTGGTGGGCGCCTGTAATCTCAACTACTCAGGAGGCTGAGGCAGGAGAATCGCTTGAACTCCAGAGGTGGAGGATGCAGTGAGCCGAGATCATGCCATTGCACTCCAGCTTGGGCAACAAGAGTGAAACTCTCTCAAAACAAAGAAAGAAAGAAAGAAAGAAAAAGAAAGAAAGAAAGAAAGAAAAAGAAAGAAAGAAAGAGAGAAAGAGAGAGAGAGAGAGAAGTGTCTGCTACATTAACATCTTTGGGTAAGATTGAGGATGCTGGTTTAGGAATACGTGGTAACAAAAGTTTTAAGAAATCACACCTATTTCATAGGTGTGTTTCCTCAAATCCTTTAAAAAAACCCCTGAATTTTAGGGATGTGTTATACCTAAGAGTCTTTGCTTATCATCATTATTTTTCTTTATTTTTGTACTAGTAGCTGCCTTTTCCAGTACAAATATCATTTCTTGTTCTACATTAATAATCATCATTGGTCTCTTGAGCTTATATATGACATAAAAATACAGAAAAATGAGTATGGCAAGGGAAAAAGGCAAATTGCTTCTAATTGTTAGTTTCTTATGGGGCTATAGTTTGAGGCAGGGCAATGGGGGATACTCAGTCCCATTGAAGTTTCTATGATGTAGACCTGCAGTTATATTGCAGTCCCATGCTTCGGGCTGTAAAACAGGTTTAGGAAGTCTTTGAAAGCTAGGAAGAAAAAAGTAAAGGACTTTTTTTCTAGGAAGACATTTTACGATCTGCTTAGTATGTTGAATGATAGCTTCCCACCATGCAACTTGCAATCCCATTATCTGAATATAGTGGATTCAACTAGAGGGAATTTATCACCCTTTCTATCTCCACTGAGTTCACTGCTTCATATTGAAAACACCAAAAAGTAAAAGCAATGAAAACAATAAAATCCAAACCAAAAACCTCAAATAGCGTTAATGAGAAGAAATACACCTGGCTAATAACATGGTTCTATGTTGCAGGTGGGAAGTGATTCGTATTACAAGGTCAGCCTTGGAGAGAGTGGAAGATTCCATGAGGTTTAGATAACCTCGTCATGACAACCTTTGAAACTTGAGACACTTACAGCTCCCTGAAGGGAACAGTTGTGGCCTATAGGAAACAGAAAGCCTAACAGCTTTAAGGGTTTCTATGGACTCCACGGAGTAAGGCTCCACTCTTGGGAATGGTCATCTCCCAAGCTGACAGGCTCAGTGCATAGGCTAAGGATTCCTCCTACCATTCACCAACCAACCATTTCAAACTGAATCCCCAAAGTGGAGACATTCAAGGGTCAGCTGTCCCCTTGGTCCTCAGTCTGTCCCCTAGTGCTTTGTGTACATATGGCAGCTAATAGAACACACTCATCTGAAACCCTATAATAAATCACCAGGCCAAAAGTATCAAGGGAAAATGGAATGTAAGCATGCACTTGGAATTTCCTTGCTTTTGGCCATTTATGTTCCAAGTTTGCAGATGTTGAGAAATCTGCATCATCTGGCCAGGGACAGTGGCTCACACCTGTAATCCCAGCACGTTGGGAGGCCAACGAAGGTGGATCATTTGAGGTCAGGAGTTCGAGACCAGCCTGCCCAACATAGTGAAACGCCGTCTCTACTAAAGATACAACAATATTAGCAGGGCGTGGTGGCGTATGCCTGTAGTCCTAGCTACTCAGGAGGCTGAGGCAGGAGAATCACTTGAACCTGGGAGGCGGAGGTTGCAGTGAACTGAGATCACACCACTGCACTCCAGCCTGGGCAACAGAGAGAGACTCTGTCTCAAAAAAAAAAAAAAAAAAAAAAAAAATCTGCATCATCTTCCTCCTCCCCCTTTTTAGTTACTAGAGCTTAAAATAATTATGAAACTTAATAAAAACAAAAAACATAAATTTCTCCTCTTGGTATCAATACTATTTTCTTATGTAAGAGTCAGTTGGGTAAGTTGATGTCTAGATGGGAGGTTGGTGTGTGTTGTACATGTGTGATTTAAACCAGTGTTTAATTATGAAGCCTTTTATGTGTTCATTATAAATCTGATTTTTTAGGGGGTATTTAATACCAGCACCAAAATTCCCTCTGGGGTTGAATCCTAGAACATACTGTCTCCAAATGCGGCTAAGGTTTTTTTGTTTTTTTTTGTTTTTTTTTTAAATGGGCAGCAACGTGTTTTATTATTCATGTTGAAACAGAGCCCAGATCAGCCTACAAGACTGGCTGTATGCTGGTGGTAATGGCTTCTACCAAAAGGCTGTTAGGGGCTGTGGGTGGCTGGGGCTTGTTTTAAAAAGTTCAGAAACTACCTGTTAATATGAAAAATAATAGTGGTTTCAGAGGAACCATTTCAAAATTCCCCTATAAATAATATGCACTTAAGATTTTTCTTTTTTTATTTTCTTTTTTTTTTTTTTTTTTTTGAGATGCAATCTCGCACTGTCACCCAGGCTGGAGTTCAGTGGCGAGATCTCGGGTCACTGCAACCTCCGCCTCCCAGGTTCACGCCATTCCGCTGCCTCAGCCTCCCGAGTAGCTGGGACTACCGGTGCCCGCCACCATGCCCAGCTAATTTTTTGTAGTTTTAGTAAAGACGGGGTTTCACTGTATTAGCCAGGATGCTCTTGATCTTCTGACCTCATGATCCGCCTGCCTCGGCCTCCCAAAGTGCTGGGATTACAAGCGTGAGCCACCATGCCCCAGCCACGCTTAAGATTTTCCTAAATTGGTCTCAACCCAAGGCTGTTGCATAGAAATCAATTATGGGAGACAAACACATCTCTAAAGTTTTCAGGAGAGTCTTGCAGAGCTACAGCACCACGGTTCCAACGTCCCTCTTTCCTAGATCCCCAAACCATTTTTTTTGAGACATGGTCTTACTCTTGTCTCCTAGGCAAGAGTGTAGTGGTATAATCACGGCTCACTGCAGCCTTTACCTCCCAGGGCTCAGGTTATCCTCCCACCTCAGCCTCTCGAGTAGCTGGGACCACAGCGGGTCACCACCATGCCTAATATTTTTTTTTTTTTGTTTTTTTTTTTTTTTGAGATGGGGTCTCGCTCTGTCGCCCAGGCTGGAGTGCAGTGGTGCGACCTCTGCTCACTACAAGCTCTGCCTCCCAGCTTCACGCCATTCTCTTGCCTCAGCCTCCTGAGAAGCTGGGACTACAGGCGCCCGCCACCATGCCCGGCTAATTTTTTGTATTTTTAGTAGAGACGGGGTTTCACTGTGTTAGCCAGGATGGTCTCCATCTCCTGATCTTGTGATCCGCCCACCTTGGCCTCCCAAAATGCTGGGATTACAGGCCTGAGCTTTATTTGTAGAGATTGGGTTTCACCATGTTGCCCAGGCTCTTCTCGAATTCCTGGGCTCAAGCAATCCACCTGCCTTGGCCTCCCAGAGTGCTAGGATTACAGGTGTGAGCTACCATGTCCAGCCCCAAAATATGTTTTAAAGTCACACCAGCACCTCAGATAGACTGACTGTGGAATGGCCAAGAAGCCATGTTTTCACAGTAAAATTCTTTGATGTTAGTATAGCTCTGGCTCC